>NC_058403.1:49038953-49125458 GCF_002201575.2 Neomonachus schauinslandi | reverse complement strand
CTCAATCCCCCCTTTGTGTTATGCTCACTAAGCCCCTTCTCCATCCCTATTGCCCCCCTCTGAATCCCCTCTTTGTGCTATGCTCCTGGGGGAAGTACACTCACAATTCCTCCAAATGTAAAAGCATTTTACATGGTTTTCTCTATGTCTTAATCTTGAGCTAGCACTTGTTGCTTCCTTATCCATCTAGTCAACCTTCCAAACCTACCTCAAAAGTCATATCTTCCGGGAAGCCTGCTCTGTCCAGACAGCTAATTGAGCAGGCCCTCCTCTGTGGTGTCATTGTGACTTATGTCTATTTCTATATTATACTTTTCACTGCATTATAATTATTTTCCTCTCTTATATTACCTCTTGGGAAGAATCTCTGTAGTACTTACATCTGTCATCTCCAATACACCTAGCAAAATGCAGAATAAATTATGGATATTCAATAATTCGACTGAATTTAGTTAAATATCTTAGCACCTGCTGGGGTATAAGCAGGCAAAATAGAAAAAATTCCCTAATATAGGTCAATGAAAATTTTTGTTTGTTGTTATTTTTACCATATCATACATTAATCTCAATGAAACAAATACAAAAGCACTTGTTTTTATTAAACAAGCATTATATAGAAAGGAAAAAAAAAAAGAAAGATGACCATTTGTTGAGCCTACTATGATTATGGTACTTACCATATTCCAAACAAAGTATGACATAGGTGACATGCTAAAATTAAATATTTTCACTGTAATCATGCCAAAGAGAGGAATGGGGCTTAATTTATAAAGGTAGAAACCAATAATTAGAGAGATATTTGTTCACAGTCACTTTGGAATTTTGTCTAATCTGTTACTATTTGCCTTTCATCATCCTTGTTTTGTTCATGTCATAATTTTGAAAACAAATTTTGTTACGTTTTTATTGTTTTTTGAAAACAAAAGTTTGTATAGTTTGGGACAAATTTAACTTGGAATATGTTTTTTTTTTTTTAAGATTTTATTTATTTGACAGAGAGAGACACAGCGAGAGAGGGAACACAAGCAGGGGGAGTGGGAGAGGGAGGAGCAGGCTTCCCACTGAGCAGGGAGCCCAATGCGGGGCTCGATCCCAGGACACTGGGATCATGACCTGAGCCGAAGGCAGATGCCCAACGACTGAGCCCCCCAGGCACCCCGGAATATGTAATTTTTGAAAATGAAAAATACCAGGCACCTGGGTGGCTCAGATGGTTAAGCGTCTGCCTTCAGCTCAGGTCATGATCCCAGGGTCCTGGGATCGAGTCCTGCATCGGGCTCCCTGCTCTGCGGGGAGCCTGCTTCTCCCTCTACCTCTCTCTGTCTCTCATGAATAAATAAAATCTTTAAAAAATGAAAAATATCATGATTATGAATTTTAAAACTCATCATCATTCATTCAGCGTGTCCCCTTCTGGTGAACACTTAATTTTCATTCACTATTGAAAAGATTGTTATAACAACAATGGTTCTTGGTATACATCTTGTGCAAGTCAGCATTTCTTTGGACTACATTCCTAAAAGAATTGTGGTTTTATGTGTGCTCTAAAGTTTTCATACCTGTATTACATATCTGTGGCTGCTATAGATTATAATTTGCCAGCATCATGGAAAGGAATGACACTTTTTTTTTTTTAATATCTCAGCATGTGTTGTACTTTGCCTTTACAATGATTACATTTCTCTTCAACGTCTTTTATCCTGAGTATTTAGCAGCACATAGGAAAATGTATGGGTAGTGAAAAAATTAAGGAGCTTGGTTTTACTCCAAACACTGTATAAAGTATGTGTTTTTTGTCATGTCTGTTCATCTGGTCTAGTTTTGTTATGTTTTTATTGTTTTTTTTCCCACTAAAATCTCTAAATGTGATTTTTTTGTTGTTGAGGAACAAAGTTCAGTTTAAAAAAAAGCAAAGAGAAGAACAAAACACAGCAAACACTTCTCACTCACCTAAAGAACTGCATATGCTTAATAGGTGATTATGGTTATAATCAAAAAGTAGAGCAATAGATCAATGAATGGAAGAAAGAAGCAAGAGGAAATTTTTTCATATCCTTCCATTCAACAGATACTTTCTGTTCTCCTTCTGCTGTGTTAGGAGGAGTTAAAGGCCTTGTGCTCAATGGAAGGTGGGCAGAATCCAAGGAGAGGAAGGATCCAGGAATCACCTAGGGCTTGACACTCATGATATTTTTACTGTTAGAAACTTCCTGGTTCTGTGATTTACTAATTCTTGAGGAAGTGGAGACTCCCTGAAGCTGTCTGTATCAGCAACATCTTTTGAAAAATAATATTAAGTTTCAGCAGTTAAGTTTTAAAACACTCAACTTCTTTCTCTGCTTGAACTTCTCGCCCCCTCCCCCTGTCGTATCTTTTAAAACAAATTTCCTGTCAAGTTACAGTTTACTTGATATTCATTTTAACAAGTATATAGGCCTGTGACTAATCCAGAGATAATTACAGTGCCAATCCTATTGACAAAATCGAAATACTGAAATGGAAAAGTGTGCATTTCCACTTTTTTTTTTCCCAATAATATTAACCTGTCACTTCAGTGCTGTATCAAAAATTCCTTGGCTTCTTTCCTTAAATCAAATTTGCCCAAAGCCCTGAGAAATCACATTTTCATAAGCAACTTAGGCTACATCCACAAGCTCCACGAGTGAGATTACCACATTGCTCCCATCAAAAACTTCACTTATGTGATATTAAGAACTTTGAAAACTGACTTATACTTCTCTACTAAACTCATCTTCAGGATTTAGGGGGATTCTTAATTAGCTTCTTATGTTCTCGTTAACGTGCTAACCAGTTGAGTTTCCATTTCAAAGGCAACATGATGGAAATGTGCATGTTTCTCATTTAAGAACTTCCACACTCATATTTGCACAATAATTTTGTGTGAAAACTCAGCATCATGGAAAGTATAGCAACTGTGAGAGCTATAAACATAAAGAAGAATTTGCAAAAGAGAAAAAAAACATCCACAAGGTAATTTGCACCTTGTTACCTAATTTGAATTTTAATAGGCAGATTCCTACAATAGTCACATGCTGGAAGGAAACATTGATTGAAAAGAGCCCAAGAAGATATTCCCAGATAATTACCATACAATTTAAAATGCACATTCCATTGTTCATACATAGTGCTTTTTTTTTTAAATCAGTACATCATAGAACATTCAGAGGTTAGAGCAGAAATGCAATATCAAATGCAAAGTAAAATTATAAATCTCTGGATAATGAACTTTTTCTTTTCCATTATATAGCAGTAAGGCTAGGGAAACAGTCCTCAATGATCAAGGCAAATGCTGTGCCACTAAATATTACATCAAATGCTAAAATGCAAAGAGTTTGTATAATGTCATACCTCATGGAGCTGTGCACTAGCCATGAAAAAACACCGAGGGAAGGAGAAATAGTGAAGGCAGTACAGAAGAGAGAGAAGGAGAGACGTGCACAGTTAAAGCTCTTTCAAGTTTGTGATTGACAAGGGCATTAACAAATACCCTAAAGTCAATGCCCTTAGCAAATGGAGGGCCCATAAGCAAAAAAATCTTCTGAATACACAGGAGGAGTACTGTTGCCTAAACAAACCTAAAAGCAAACTAAAAATATATTTCTTTGGTTTCCTGTGGTGAGTTCTGCCTAATGTATCAAGAGAAATGTGTAGCTTACCTGCCATGTTATTATGAACAATGCATACACAACATGCACACACCCTCCATGTATTACTTTTAATCAGAATGGAATCCTAGATGCCTGAACCTGGATCTCCAAAGAAGCTGTGGATAAAAAACAACTTCCCTTTTACCAGAAAGGCCTCAGCAGATAAATAATATGAGAATTTTGATTAAAAACACCTGTTGAAAGCAGAATGCTTTGTAACTGTTATTTTAGGAAGCTAGCTGCAGATAGCACATCAGGAGAGTATTTTAGTCTTAGCTTAAATGTTTCTCTCTTAATAGTTATTTATATTAAATGTCTTTGCATTATATAGAATATATAGTACATATATATTTGTGTATATATTAAGCATAAATGCTTTGTATTGTTGGTAATGCTTGTTTATTTCTGGGCTTCCAGAGGCTTAATCTAAATGAACTGCCTACACTGAGAAGGGAAGAGGATGTTTATGTAGCAGCCACGAAGCCCCACTTACCAACGCAGTGAGGGGAAGAGATAGCCTGATTAGCCTGAAGCCACAAATTTGTCATCTTCTCAAACCTCCATCACCTCCTTTTCTTCCTTGTGTCCTTCTACATCCCCATATCCCTCTTTCTGTGACAAAAACAAACAAACAAAAAGAAATGTTACTTAAACATACGGAACTGCTTCTGTTGATTCAAACAATTGAAGGGCTTCCAATCCTTTTCAGAACCATAGTGTAATTTATAAATACATTCTACCCACTTCTGCCAGCTGGTAATTAAAAGTATGCACATAAACAGTAGCTACTGATTCATTAGGATTTTATTCGGAAAGTGCAACTTCTAAACAGTTGACCACATCATATCCAGGGAATTGGTGATTCCAGACTAAATTTACTGAGAGATGTCAGATTTCTGAATTCACCTGGACCTACCCAGTGACTGCCTAAACTCTCTCAGAAAAAATATATAAATCCAATATTTGAAATGATTTATCATTTTATAATAAGGTTTAAGTATTATAATTAATGTATTAATTTAAATAGTTGTGAACAGTAATAGAAGAAAAAAACAAATTAAAGATAACCTTTCCTTATCAACTCAACAAAAAATATTTTTGCTATCAAACAACAAAAAATAGATTGCCCAAATCATACCCATGTTTAGTTATGTATGGGGGGAAAAGGAGAAAAAAATAAAAATACAAATATCAAATAATCTAAGGGAATTTGTAGAATTTGGGGGATCAGTGTTAAGCAAATTTATTTTTATCTCTATTTTCTGGAGATTTCATACAGCTTTTACTCTGCTTGGCCAATAAATAGATAGTATTTAAAAATACTGTAAGTCAGATTATCTTGTCAGTTACATGTAAGGAGGGGAAAGGAAAATGTATACTTCAAAACCATGCTTCGAATGAAAAGACAAATTTGGATATGTGCATGTAGTAGTTTGTATTGTATTGTATTGAGTTTTAACTATTGTGTCTTGTGAAATTTGTATTTTTAAGGGCTAGGTTTTCACCTTTGCTCAGTTTTGCTAAAAGATTATCAAATATAAATAAGTGCTGTCACTTTTTCTACAGCCTTTATTTAGTTTTCTTTTTCTCAACAATTTTACCTGTAAGTACATAACAGTGGTTGAGTCACATGAAATCAGTGTTCGTTTGGAGTTCCACACCATGCAAGAGTAGCCCCTGATGACCTGCATCTTTGAGTAGTGTGAAGGATGCAATGCACCGTCCTCTGTGAATGTTTTTGAAAGCTTCTGAAACAAGAGTGTTTGTATTTTCTACTCTGGTTAGATTGTTATGTCAGGTTTGTGAATGATGTGTCTTCAAATATACATTTTTCAAAAGCAGAGTGCATAGTTACCAAGGGTAAGGCTGAACAGAAACAGTAGCTTTGGCATATCCAGTTCAGCTCTGTTCCAGAATAAAGCTTTGAAAGCCCAATTGAAAGGATTTGTAACTATTCTATTTTATTATTTTACTATTAAATACTGACTCATCTTTAGTCAGTACCCTCTCCTGCTGTAAGAAAAGTAATTTCATACTGTTTACCTGTTTCTCTATTCTCCTTACAGAAATATTTTCATCTATTTAACAAGCATTTGTTGATGGGTTACTACGTGCAGGACACTCTGCTTCCTACCAGAAAATAAAAATTAGACAATAAAAAATTTTCAGAAATCAGTGTTATAATCCTTTCCCAAAAGACTAAAGTAAAAGCCAAGATTTTGCAAAGTGTTTTCATAGAGAAGCAGGTTTTGTTTAAATAGAATATTAATTTTACAGATAAAAACCATGAGAGGAGAAATAGAATCTGTCAGCTGTGGTAAGGAAGTCTTCCTGAAAGCAATAGCCTTTGTTTCTAGGCCTTTCTTTGGTAAAGTTTGTACAACAGCAAATCGGTTACAGCAAATCTGTAAGCATACAAGGTGTACTTTTCTCTTTATTTATGCCCAACTATGTTCCCATGCATCACCAGAACCAAGTAGGTAGTTGTGATGGTTTATGTTATGTATCAGCTTGACTTGGTTACAGGTGTCCTGATATTTAGACAAACATTTTTCTGGGAGTTTCTATGAGGGTGTTTTGGGATAAGATTAACATTTAAATTGGTAGACTGAATAAAGATTGCTCTCCCTAATGTGAGTGTGGATCATCTGATCAGTGGAAGTCCTGCATAAAACAAAAATGTTGAATCTCCCACCCCCACCCCAAGTAAGAGAGAATCTTTCCTGCATGTCTGGCTTCAGACTGTCATGTGGGCTCCTTACTGCTTTGGACTCAAACTGAAACATCAGCTGTTTCTGGGTCATGAGCCTGCAGCCTTTAGACTTGGACCACATCAGCTCTCCTAGTTGTCAGGCTCAGACTGGAGCTATACCATCAGCTTTCCTGGGTCTCCAGTTTACAGACTCACTCTGCAGATCTTGGGACTTAGCTGCTTTGTAATCATGTGACCTTATTCCTTACAGTAAATTTCTTTATGTATGTAAACATCCTATTGGTCCTATTTGCTCTGGAGAACCCTAATACAGTAGCCAAGCAATTTTCTTCATTCTAATTATCACTCACACCTGAAGACATTGCCTAAGCCAATTAACCCTTGATGTGACGTGAGGGAGGTAGTTATACCTGGATGCTAAATTCCTTCCATTCCAAATCTCTGATTTGACTGTCTAATAATGTTTTCTTTTTTCAAGGATCTATGTGGAGAAAGATAAAATACTGTTCATATTTTTGGCACTCTTCTGTATGTAAAAGATTCTTAGCTCCAGAATGAATCTATATAATACATTTTTTCACGCATGTATTCAACAATGTTCTGAACACCTAGTATGTTCTAGGTACCTTCTAAACAAAACAGTGTGGCAGTTGGTAGGGACAATGTTTACTGAGAAAAGATAATGAAAGACTTAATGTGATTAATTAACAATTGAAAGCTAAATATGAAAGCTAGAGAGCTTCTTTAGTAACAAGAACAATGAGGAGTCTGAGGTTTTACCATACTTGTAAGATAATATTCTGCCACAATTTCATGGAAGTTGATGGGAGCTATGAGATGCCTGGGTCAAAAACAAAGAATGGTGTCTTACAACAATAGAACAAATGAGATGTGATGATGGAAGCGAGGGTTGGAGTAATGTGCTATGGGAAGGACTCAACCCCCCATTCTTTGGGGGGATTGAGGGAAGATTGAGAGAAGGAAGCCAAGCAGTGTGGGAAGCCTCTAGAGACTGGAAAAATGAGGAAACTGATGAAGTGGCTATAGGAAGGTAGAAGTGGAACAACCCTATTTTCCCATAAGAGTCAGAACAAGAGTCCTATGCTGGCAGGAAGGCCTGAGGTGGGCTTCAAGGATGGGGAAGGAGCAGCAGAAGGTGACAAAGCAACCCCAAATTTGTGACAGTAGTAAAGAGTCTTAGAAATGACAAACCTGCCAGTTAGCAATTTCGTCATGAATTCAGAAGTCTCTAAAATCTGTATTTGGTGCATCTTCAACTAGTCATCATTTGTCTCCGTTATAATGATGACTGAACATTTACTTAAGAACTTCAGGGTCAATCATATGACAATTTAAGAAGACCCTTTGCAATAATAATGTGACTGTATTAGAAAAAAAAAATATATATATATATACGTAATATTTCCAGTCAGCCAATGAGGTATTAGATATTACCTCAAAGCAGGGGTCTCTAAATTATTGTCCACAAACCAAATCTGACCCACTGACATATTTTTGCATGGCCATGGAGTTAAAAGTTTTTTTTTTTTTACATTTTTAAAAGGTTATAAAAGCAAAGACATTAAAATATGGAAAAGATAGTATATGTAACCTGAAAAGTCTAAAATATTTTCAAAATTTTATTTAACACTGGCATGATGGATAAGATTAACTTGTATGATTATTAAAAACATTATATAAATTACCAAATGCATTCAGAAATTGAATTACAACCTCTAAAGGTATTCTTCTGTAGTTGATTATCAAGAGAAAGAACCATATTTAATTAGTAATCAATTTGTTGCCATGGTTCTTTCACATTTTGAAGAGCTGGTAGAGCAACAAGATCACATAATCTCTACTAGGTGGTCTATTAAATTTTGAATGGCTCTTTTATCTATCTCCCTAATTTCCAAGCCATTTTAAATAAACTATCTGAATACTTCTACCCACTTTCATTGTTATATTTTTCCCATTTCTTTTATTTTTTATGGTCTCCCCTTGTTTGAATGATCCTAATATATTTCCATTATCCAATCCTATTTAGGGGGGATGAACTAAGAGGTTTGCTACAGCCTCACTCATATCACTGTTCTTGTAACAGAGAGTCCTGCATATGCAACAGTGGGAGCCCACCTCTTCAAAGCACCAGTATCAGTCAGGTCAATGGCATAAAATTAGAGGACACTTTACTGTCATAATATGTTCAATCCAAGAGTTGCACTCTCACAATTTAATCAGCCTCAAAAGTAATGTGATATGTTTAGTTTTAACAGTGGAATTGCACAATTCCCATTTTCAAGGTATGCTTTATGCTTCTCGCTTTTATGAAATTCAATATATTGGAAGTTTGTTTATCCATATTTCTGCAGAAATTGCAACTAATGAGGGTCATGAATAAGAATGAACATGTCCTTCCATTTGACAGCATCTAATGCAGGGGAAATAACTCCCTGATTGCCAAAGTATAAAATCCATTTTAGCACTGGCTTCACAGATATCTATCCGTATCAGCCCACAAAATGACTTAAATCTTTGTTTAAACATGTTTCATACGTCTCTTGGTTTCTTCCTTCAGTAACATATATATGATCTTTTTTTTAGTGATTATTAGTAGGATTGTGAGCATTCAGATCAAAACACAAGTCTGTGTTACTGCCTTTTGGCATCAGGTTATGTCCTGCCCCATTGTAAACAGGGTCATCAGCTGAAACTCAGCAGGGTCATCAGCTGAAACTCAGCTGGGGCCTCAGCCTCTTCAGTTATTTTAGTTTTCACCAGAGAGGGCAAAAGTGTTCAAAGTATGAAATTACTGCTTGAATTTCTTTTGTAGTCCATTCAACAGTTTCTCCCATTATAGTGCTACCTTCAAGTTTCGTTCTTATTTTTCCTTCTGTCATTTGTGTTGACAGTTTAGCAACCTTAAGTCAAGGGGAGCCTTCGTGCCGGTCTGACTCTTCATTCTCATTTTCTCATCTTTCTTTCTCCCAAAGAAAGCATTAGCTAACATTTAATCATGAAGTCTGAGTTGTTAGTATTTTCACAGTGCCCGCTATGAAAAACTGAATAACTGAAGGTCTCGTTAAACTCCACTGGGCATACACAAATAAGCCAACAAAGAGCTCCCATGTAACACCGTGGGAAAACTATAGTAAAACATCATAACCAGAGAATTGTCATTGGTACATTCGTCGATCTCAGTCAGATGTCCCCATCTTTCATCTGCTTGCTTTGTGCTTATATTGCACTACTTTTTTAAATTTCTTGGGGTAGGAATTTATATTACTGATTTGGGACAAGTTCTTGTTTTTTGAAAAATAAACTTTATAACAATTTAGTGCTCAGAAAAATTGAGAAGATATTACAGAAAATGCCCATATATTTTGTATACAGTTTCCCTTTACAGTTGACCTTTGAATAATGCAGGGGTTAGGAGCAGTGACCCCCATGCAGTTGAAAATCTGCATGTAACTTTGGACTCCCCAAAAGCTACTAATAGCCTACAACGTTGACCACAGATTTACCAATAGCATAAAACAATTGAGTAATACATATTGTGTATGTTAAATGTATTATATACTGTATTCGTAGGATAAAGTAAGGTAGAGAAAAGAAAATGTTCAGAAAGACATAAGGAAGTACTGTACTGTAAAAAAAATTCATGTATAAGTGGATGATCCATGTAGTCCAAACACATGTTGTTCAAGGGTCAACTGTATTAGCATCTCACATTAGTGTGGTTTATTTTTAGTGAAGCAGTATTGATGTATTATTATTACCTAAATTCATGTTTTATTAGATTTTCTTAGTGTCTTTTTCTGTTTCAGGATCTCATTCAGGACACCATATTCCGTTTATTTGCCATGTCTCTTTACATGCAACTTCTCAAACTTTCCATTTTTTGATGTCTTTGACAGTTTTGAGGAGTATTGATCAGTTGTCCAGTCAAAATGTTCCTCTCTTAGGGTTTGTTCAATGTTTTTTGTCATGCTTAGACTGAATTTATGGATTTTTAGGAGGAAGATCATAGAAGCAAAATACCATTTTCATTGTATCAAATCAAATCTCCATACTATCAACATGACATCATTGTTTGTTTGTTTTTAAAGTTTTATTTATTTAGTTGAGAGAGAGAGAGTGAGCACAAGCAAGGGGAGCAGCAGAAGAAGAGGGAGAAGGAGAAGCAGACTCCCCACTGAGCAGGGAGCCCAACACGGGGCTTGATCCCAGGACCCATGACCTGAGTGGAAGGCAGACACTTAACTGACTGAGCTACCCAGGTGCCCCAACATGACATCACTGTTGGTCCGCAATGGTGATCCCTTGGTGATTTCTTTTTCAATTCCTTTAATAGACATGGGCCTATTTAGATTATCTATCTATATCTATATAGATATCCTTTTGTGTGAGTTTTGATAATTTTCATCTTTCAAATATTGGTCCATTTCATCTAATTTATTAAATATTCGGGCACAGAGATGCTCATATTATTTCTTTACTGTCCATGTAATTTTCATGAAATCAGTAATGACAATTTTTCTTTCATTTCTAATGTTGGTAATTTGTCTTTGCTTTCTTAGTTAACATGGCTAAGGTTTATCAGTTATATTGTTCTTTTCAAGGAACTAGCTTTTGACTTCATTGATTTTGTTCCTGTTATTTCTTTGTTTTTAATTTTATTTATTTTTGCTATAATTTTATTATTTCTTCTGCTTTCTATAGCTTTAAATTGTTCCTTAGTTTTCTAAGATGGACACTTAGATTATTATCGATTTTTAGATCCTTTTTTCCTAATATATGCATATGATACTATAATTTTGTCTTTAAGCACTGTTTTCACTGCATTTCCACAAATTTTGTTTTGTTATTTTTATGTAGTTTAAGGTATTTAGAATTGTTCCTTGAAATTCTTTTTAATCAATTATTTAGAATGTGTTGTTTAATCTCCAAATATTTTGGAATGTCTCACTAACTTCCTGGTATTGATTTCTAATCTAATTTAATTGTGAGAAGAGAAAATATTTGTATGATTTCTCTTCTTTGAAATTTGTTCAGATTTGTTTTACGGTTCGAAGTTTGGTCTATCCTTTTTTTATTAACTTATTTAATTCAATTAATTAACATATAGTGTATCATTAGTTTCAGATGTAGATTTCAGTTATTCATCCACTGCATATAACACCCAGTGCTCAGTAATATATCACATGCCCTCCTTAATGCCCCTCACCCAGTTACCCCATCCCCCGACCCATTTCCCCTCTAGCAACCCTCAATTTGTTTCCTATTGTTAAGAGTCTCTTACGATTTTCCCCCTCCCTGGTTTTGTCTTATTTTATTTTTTACTTCCCTTGATCGCTATGATTGTCTCTCTTGTTTCTTAAATTCCACATATGAGTAAAAGCATATGATAATTGTCTTTCTATGACTGACTAAAATTTGGTTTATCCTGATGATTACCTCATGTAAACTTGAGAAAGTGCTCTTTTAGGATAGAATATTCCATAAATATCAATTATATTAATGTTGATTGATAATTCTCTTCAGGTTAGCTATATCCTTACTGATAATAGTGGGTTTGTCTATTCTCACAATCCTATCAATTTTTGCCTGGTACATTTTGAGCTCTCTTGTTAGGTACATACATGTTAATAATTATGCATTCTTGGAGAATTGATTCCTTTATCATTATGCGATGCCCTCCTTTAGTGCAGGTACCTTATAACATATTCCCAATTCCTTCCTCCTATTCTTTATGACATTACTGTCATTTACATCACTTGTCCATATGCTATAATCTACTCAATCACCCATTACATAGTTAATGTTATTTGCCTAAACACAGTTAACTTTGAGATCAATTAAGACAAAGAAAGATACAATTCCTTTTACCTTTATTTATTCCTTCTCTGATGCTTCATGTAGATCCAGGTTTCTGACCTGTATAATTTTCTTTCTTTCTTTCAAACATTTCTTCTAAGAATCCTCTCTCTTGATCTCTCTCACCCCTCCCCTTTTTCTTTTTGTGAGAAAGTCTTTATTTCCCTTTCATTTGGAAGGATAATCTTGCTCAGTGAAGAATTCTAGATTGCTGTTTTATTTTGTTGTTTTTAATTAAATGCTTTAAATATTTCTTTTCTAGCTTACATGATTTTTGATGAGAAGTCAGTTTTAATTATTTTTGTTCCTTTAGTACAAGGTATTTTTATTTTGTCCTTCACAATGTATTTTTGTTTTTGTTTTGTGTTTGTTTTGTTTGGTTTTGCCTTACTGTACTTTGAATATGATGTGCCTGGGTGTATTTTATATACCCATCACCCATTTATCCCATTCCCCACCCACCTCCCCTCCAGCACCCCTCAGTTTGTTCTCTAGAATTAAGAGTCTGTTTCATGGTTTGCCTCTCTCTTTTCTCCCCTTATGTTCATCTCTTTCATTTTTTTTTAAAATTTATTTATTTGAGAGAGAGAGAATGAGAGAGAGAGCAAGCACATGAGAGGGGGAAGGGTCAGAGGGAGAAGCAGGCTCCTCGCCGAGCAGGGAGCCCGATGCGGGACTCCATCCAGGGACTCCAGGATCATGACCTGAGCCGAAGGCAGTCGCCCAACCAACTGAGCCACCCAGGCGCCCAATCTCTTTCATTTTTTTAAATTCCATATCTGAGTGAAATCATATGATATTTATCTTTCTCTGACTGACTTATTTTGCTTAGCACAATACACTCTAGCTCCATCCACACACATCATTGCAAATGGCAAGATTTCATTCTTTTTGATGGCTGAGTAATATGTCATATATATCTATATATAGATATATATAGATATATATCACATTTTCTTTATCCATTCTTCAGTCAATGAATATTTGGACTCTTCCCATAATCTGGCTATTGTTGATAGTGCTGCTATAAACATCGGGGTGCATGTCCCTTCAAATCTATATTTTTGTATCCTTTGGATAAATACCTAGTAGTGCAATTGCTGGATCATAGGGTAGTTTTATTTTTAACTCTTTGAGGAACCTCCATACTGTTTTCCAGAGTGGCTGCACCAGTTTGCATTCCCAACAACAGTGTAAGAGGGTTCCTTTTTCTCTGCATCCTTGCCAACACCTGTTTTTTCCTGTGTTATTAATTTTAGCCATTCTGACAGGTGTGAGGTGGTATCTCATTGTGGTTTTGATTTGTATTTCCCTGATGATGAGCGATGTTGAGCATCTTTTCATGTGTCTGTTAGCCATCTGGTTGTCTTCTTTGGAAAAATGTCTTTTTGTGTCTTCTGCCCATTTCTTAACTGGATTATTTTTTGGGGGGGTATTGAGTTCTTTAAGATTTTGGATACTAACCTTTTATCAGATATGTCATTTGCAAATGTCTCCTCCCATTCCAAAGGTTGCCTTTTAGTTTTGATGATTGTTTCCTTCATTGCACAAAAGCTTTTTATCTTGACTAAGTCCCAATAGTTTATTCTTGCTTTTGTTTCCCTTGCCTCCAGAGTCCTATCTAGTAAGAAGTTGCTATGGCTAATCCTAGGTGTATTCTTTTTTTTTTTTTTTTTTTAGTATTTATCCTTCTTTGTGTTTCCTAAGCTTTTTGGATATGTGGTTTTGTGTGTGTCATTTATTTTGAAAAACTTCACTAATTATTACTTCAAATACTTCTTCTGCTATGTTTTCTCTTTTTTCTCTTTCTGGTATTCCAATTGCATGCATCTTACACCTTTTTAATTATCCTAAGGTTTTTTGAGATTGTGTTGTATCTTTGCCATTCTTTTTCTCTCTGCATTTCAGCTTAGGAAGCTTATATTGACTTATCTGCAAGGCACTAGTTCTTTCCTTAGTCATTTCCACACTATTGATTAGCCTATTAAGGCATTTTTTTTATTTCTATTTTAGCATATTTTATTTTTAGTATTTTCTTTTGATCCTTTCTTAAATTTTCTAACTCTTTGCTTACATTACCCATGTGTTCTTGGATGTTGTTTACTTTTTCCATGGGCCCTTAACATATTAACCATAGGGGTTTTTTTGTTTTGTTTTGTTTTGTTAATTCCTGTCCATTAATTCTAAAATCATTGTCATAAGCTCTGTTTTTTTGTTTTTGTTTTTGTCCTAGGTCTTTCTTACTTTTTCCTTCTCTTCCTTCCCTTTGTTCTTTCTTTCTTCTATTGATTTTATAAGTATGTTTCAAAAGCTTTGATTCTCTAAAATGAACCAAGTTTACCAATAAAGAAATGTAATTTGAATTTAAATAACCTAGAAATGTAGGAGTAGACATGGAGTAGACAGTAGACATTGGTAACATAATAATTTTTTTTTTTTGTATTCCAGTCTATGTTTTCTAGGCTCTTTAAATAAGTCAGATCACAGATGTAAAAACAAAGAAACAAACAAAACAAACAAAAATATTATCTTATTGGGCAACAGGATGGCATAAAATAAATATTCAACATTTAAATACTGAAAGAGTTGCATATGCTATTTCCAGTATGAGGGCAAAAGTGAAACAAACTTTTATTTTTTTAAGTTATAGTACTGTTGACCAAGTAAATGTAAAATAAGGAAAGCCAATGAAATATTCTCAAAAACCCTCAAATGTAGGAATTCAGGTAAATATATAACCAAGGCTAGCTTAAACTTGACAGAGAAGATAAAATCTTTTTTTTTTAAGATTTTATTTATTTATTTGACAGAGAGAGACACAGCGAGAGAGGGAACACAAGCAGGGGGAGTGGGAAAGGGAGAAGCAGGCTTCCTGCTGAGCAGGGAGCCCGATGCGGGACTCGATCCTAGGACCCTGGGATCATGACCTGAGCCAAAGGCAGACGCTTAACGACTGAGCCACCCAGGCGCCCCGAAGATCAAATCTGTTTAAAATATATATATATATATATATATATATATATAGGGAGAGAGAGAGAGAGAGGGAGAATATCATAGAACCCAATTTCCAAGATATGAGGGTTCAACCCCCAAACCACCAAGAAGTGCTCTAACACAAGCTGAGTGTGTCCTACAATTCAACTAAATTCTAACACTATCTACCTAGAGACAGCATCAGATCTCACAAGTTAAGGGCTTAGTTCTATAAGACTGCCCCTGCTTCAGATGACATTTACAAGTTTAGGTTATCACTCTGCTTCTGACCAACTGGCTATAAGTCAGATTTTCTAACAACCCCTCCTTGGGTTTGATTAATTTGCTAGAATGGCTCATGGAATTCAGGAAAGCAGTTTACTCACTAGATTACCAGTTTATTATGAAAGGATAAAACTCAGGAATAGCCAGATGGGGGATACACAAAGAACAAGGTATAGGGAGAGGGACTGAAGTTTCCCTGTCCTTTCTGAGTGAATCATTCTCTCCATATCTCCATGTGTCCATAACCCAGAAGCCCTCCAAACCCTGTTGTTTTGGGTGTATGGTTTTATAACATAGGCATGATTTATTAAATAGTTGACCATTGGTAATTGACTCAACCTCGAACCCCTCTACCCTCCCCAGAAATCAGGGGATGGGACTGAAAGTGCCAACCCTCTATTCATATTGGGTTCCCCTGGCAACCAGCCCTCATCCTCAGGTGCTTTCCAAAAGTCAACTCATTAGGTAAACCCAGTTGTGGTAGAAAGGGGCTAGTTATGAATAACAAGACACCTATTTCACCTTTATGGCTCTAAAGCATTTTCAGAAACTGAGAACAAGAGACCAAATATTAAGACAGAAGATGATCTCATTGCTCTTATTACTTGGGAAATTCCTAGACTTTTGGGACCTGTGAGCCAGGACCTGTGAATACAGACCAAATAAATATGAAAAATATATTTTGGTCATCTGAATGACCAAATATATATTTCTTATAAATCATAATATTACAACCACACACAAACAAAACCAAACAAATCTTCTGTAGGGCTGAATCTATATGGTTTGATGGTTTTAACTCTTGCAATGAGTCATGCAAATGTAACTTCTCTATTTGGTGCTGGAAAGACAGCCTGAGCACTTATTTGCTGGAGTTGTTTCAAATTCTTTTCATACTCTCCCTGGCAGATCAGTAGAACAACTGTGTAACTTCCACATCTGTTAAGCATTAACTCCACAGTCCTGGATTTCTATTTTCTTTCCGGCTGCGTGCCCTATGAGTCTGAGTTGAACTGGAGAAAGAAATAACAGAACAAGATACAATGAAATACAAATAGCTAGATATTTAACTTCTTAGCACTATCAAATTTAAAAACAATCATGAAGCTATATTTTGCCTTTACAAATTTTTATTTTCCCTTCACCTAATAAAGGTCCTGTGTTCATTGTCAGAATTGTAATGTCCTTTTTTCTATTGTTTTCTCCTCTGTCGGTCCCAGGGACAGAGCTGTGTTCTGTTGTGGTACCAAAGGAAAGACTATCCATTTGTTTGAAGTAGAGTACTGCTTCAAAGTGTAAAATATTTATCTTATAGCAAGATAGGAGCTACAGAACAAGCAAGACTGATTAAAACAGAAACATTTTGGGGCGCCTGGGTGGCTCAGTTGGTTAAGCGACTGCCTTCGGCTCAGGTCATGATCCTGGAGTCCCTGGATCGAGTCCCGCATCGGGCTCCCTGCTCGGCGGGGAGCCTGCTTCTCCCTCTGACCCTCCCCCATCTCGTGCTCTCTCTCTCTGTCTCATTCTCTCTCTCAAATAAATAAATAAAATCTTTAAAAAAAATAAAATAAAATAAAAAAATAAAACAGAAACGTTGTTGTTGTTGTTGTTTTACTTGAGTAATCTAGTACCTTTGCTAGGAGTTTAAGAATGTTAGAGACAAAAAAATGTTGACGTATTAAGATATTAAGAAATAAATGACTACATTTTAAATAAGAACTCCAAATAAAATTTCTACCTGTCCAATGAATCTTTGTACTAGTTTCTATTTTCTAAGTCTTATCATCTGATAAGCAGACCGCCCAAACTTTTCCATTTACACTAACATTTTGTATTAACTCTGGTCACTAAGGTGGAAGTGCCAGACATTTCAGATAAGTTCTGGTGGTATTTCTAACATACTGTCAGTGACTTGAGAGACTCAGAGTGGTGTAAGAATTCACATTTTAACCTTTCAAAAGCCTTTAAAAATCATCTTTTTAAAGGCATACGCTGAAAAAATGTTTTAGAAACAATAAATAGCTAGAGAATTTTATTAAGTAGAATAGAGGAATATATCACTGGATTCTTGCTATTCTTTCCTATTAATGGCTTATTTCAATTTCATGGCTTTCTATAAGAGGCAATAAAAACAGATATTAGAATATAGAAACATATATATCAAAATTCAAAATGAAAATATTTGTTGGGATCTTTGAAATCTCACCACCTTGATATTATTCTGAGTTTCTTTCATGCTTAAATATAATAGCACTGTTGTTAAGAGAGGGTGAGGAAAAATATGCAAGATTTCTTTGGTATATAACTGAAGTACAACAGTAGACCATATTAATGTCATGCTTTATATAAAAATGGACTAACCTGTTTTTATTTAAAATATTTGTATACAATTCCATATACAAATTTGATAAACATAAATTCTTCTGTTTTTTGTGAAAGATCACCAAATTCTTCCCACTTCAACATAAAAACCAGAAGCTTATGACTTACTTGAATTTGGTGATAACCAGAAACCAGAAGGATTTACATTTCTTCACTCATTGAAAAACATATTTGCAGCTTTGATCTGATCAAGAAATAAAAAATTTCTTCTCAATTGCAGAGATCCATACATACACAGGATAGAGAACACTCAATATTGAGTAGTGTTCCTCAAATTACTGAGCATATTCAACTGCATCAAAATCAGCTTGAGATTCTATTATAATCAGAATTTTCTTTTTTTCTTTTTTTTTTTTTAAAGATTTTTATTTATTTGACAGAGAGAGGCACAGCGAGAGAGGGAACACAAGCAGGGGGAGTGAGAGAGGGAGAAGCAGGCTTCCCGCTGAGCAGGGAGCCCGATGTGGGGCTCGATCCCAGGACCCTGGGATCATGACCTGAGCTGAAGGCAGACGCTTAACGACTGAGCCACCCAGGCGCCCCTATAATCAGAATTTTCTGAGTGGACCTATGAATATGTATTTTAGCAACATTTAAGAGAAACATTGAAAAGTCAGTGAAGTTGAAACATTGTTATTTTTAGGTTGAAATTCAGATTACACAACTATCATTTTACAGAGCTTATCAAAGTGAGCCAAACTCAATAGTTATTAATAGATGAGAGTTGCACTGAAAATAAAATTGAAACAATTATATGGGACTGGACAAACATCCTGTAGTTACTAATTAATACTGAGATAACAACACAAAAAATACCATAGTACAGACCATTTTCACAAATTTTAACTAGTGCACACAAATGAGAGTCAGATCTTAAAAAAATAAGAGGAACAGATTAGACTAGAGCAGATACCATCACATGTATTAAGTTGTTCATATAATAAACTTTGCCTCCCCCTTTATTTTGCCTGTAACCATTGAAACCTTCTTTTATACTCCATGTATTCTTGATTTTATGAGTCTTGATAAATGACAGATGCAATCTGTCATATATATTCAGCACCTAAAATAGGTGCTGAATATACCAGATACTTTTTCAAACTCTCTTGCAGCTAGGAATCAGAAAGCTAGGCTCCTCAAACCAGATAGATCAACCCTTGATAATGAATTGGGAACTAATAAGAATACCAGAAGGAATCAGGATAATCCTTTTTCTTGATTTTGTAGTTATAGAAAAGTGAAGTTCTTGGAGCAGCAGGGACAGTCAAGGTGGTCATTGATGACAGCTGTGCAGGCTGAAGCATTAGAGTACCCTGTAGTGGTATTCCCACTATGCTGGTTCTACAGCTTGTTTGGGATTTGTTTCTGGTCCTGTGGCCACTGATCATGGTTATAAGACCTCTCAGTGATTCTGGGAGCCAACCAGTATCCATTCAATAAATTCATTCTCTGCCCTAAGCACTCAGAGGCACTCCTAGCTGCTAATAGTAAGATTCCTGACTGATGGATTAACATAAGAATTTTTATGTAAATATTTTCTTATTTATGTGTAATTTAAAAATATGAATCTTATGCATTCTTTAGTTACTGATTATATTAATGTTTGTTAAATACATATTACTTATAAGTTGTTCTTATCTTGTGGTGCAATGTTAAGTAATTTTTGCTGTACAGAATGCTATCTACACTGGCTATATTACTCCTTACAATTACCGTCACGTTATTTTATTTAAATCTTATAAATATCTTGATACTCAATTTAGACAAAAGAAAAACAAACAACAAAAAAAGTTAAATGATTAATCCAAGGTCACAAGGTCAAAAAATGGAAATAGAACCAATGTCTTCTGCCTAAAATCCTGAGATTTTCAACCTATATTATGTTGCTTTTAAAATGAGTTCCAAGGAAGAGGAAAGCAAACATCTATCTAAAGGGAACTCTGATTTTTGACCATGGGAAATAAGACTAGGCAATGTGGAGTTTCTTGAAACTATATATCCACATATCTATATCTATATCTTCAAAGTCTTACAGATTCTCAACAGCCCACACGTTTTATTTGATATCACCTTAAATACCTGTGCCCAACTTTCTCTTGGAGAAAGCTTAGAGAAATCATGTCCATTCATGCTTTAAAATAAAATAAAATAACACAAAATAAAATAAAATCCACATTGCTGTCACAGTTAAATTTCAATAAAATTTTGAGAAGGAGAGAGAGGAAGAGAGTAAGAAAAAAGTTCATTCCACTTAGGTCAATTTCTGATTTTCCTTCATTACGGTCTAATGGAGTTTTAGAAGTTGATATGTGAAAGAATAAGCAAACATCAACTGCCACAAGATTTTCCAAGTTTCCATCAGCATGCAGCCAGAGTCAGCACTGAGGGCTGTGAGGCTCTGAATGGGAAGCAATGTTCCCTGCAGGCAAACAGCCACCAGTCTTCTAATTTTTTCTTTCCTTCCCTGAGTACATCTCCTTAGACTCCCATACTTGTACCACTCCAGAGCAGTTACCCTAGTACTGATGGTGGAGTTTGCATTGCAATCACAGCAATAATTCACTTCATTTGATTTCTGAGTCTCTGATTAACAGCATTTAATGCTTATGTTTTGCTAGACTTGCAACAACCAGTGTCAAGGAGCTCTCTCTCAGCGCTGTGCCCTAAAGTTTCTATTCTTTGTCACTCATAGAAATTAACTAGACTACAGTAAAGGAACCATTCCTGGTTTCCAACTCATAAAACTACCAGACACCTGAGGTTGCTCACACATTCACTTGTTCAGATCTTCCAAGGTTTCAACTTATACTCTTCATGTTACAGCTGCTTTCGTCCCCACCTCACTCCCAACTGCTTAAGCCAACACACACACATAGACACACATAGACACACACATCTGTGCTATTCCAGCTTCCAAATATTCTCATTTATATTAGTTATTTAAAAATATAAAATCTGCTTGGCCATATATTAAACATTCAGAAGAGACTGACCTCAGGCTAAGATTGAACTTTTGAATTTCAAACTGCTTCAGCCTATAACAACACCACCCGTGAAGCTTTTGGCTAGAACCCGAAGCTTTTTATTGTATTCTGGGCATAAGACCAAGAGCACCCTCTTGAGACTCAACAGCTATAAACCATCTTTACCTGACATACTTCAGCTCTCAGAGGTTCTCCTGGAAGCTTCAACTCTGACATCTAATCCCACTTCTGTGAGAGTTTATAGAGGCACTGGAAGATCTTCACAGGCAACTGTTAAAAAAGAGAAAAGAAATTAACTGAGAGGAGTCATAATTCTACCTATTTCACTTCTTGTTGTCAGGCGAAAGGAGAAGAAAGACAAAACCATCTTTAACCTTTATAATTCATTTAGAGTATCTAGCTGGCTGACAAGGAGAGATAGAGTGTTCTGAGAAGTGGAAATGTACCTAGAGCTGAAAGTTTTAGCAACAATGACATAATAGCACAAGGTTCTTAGAAGAGTGGGAGCATTCAGAGAAATTGCAGATTGTAACAATTTATTAAAATGTCTGTTAGAAAGTCATTTCTCTTTAATTGTACAAGATCTAGTTAAGAATCTAAAGGAGAGGAAGCATTTTCTTTCAGTCTCATCCCATTACTACTTTTTAACTGTACAGATTAGAATTACAAATCTTTATTGGCCAAATGCCAGGATAATTTAAGGCGCCATAACCACAGGGTTTGCACTCCCAAAGGACTTAATGATCACAGACCAAGAGGATTAAAAAAAAAGCTTGGAGAAGTATGGGTCTGTTCATTTTCTTTACAGGAATACAATTAATTTTTCTTTCTTTACTCTTTCCCTTTTGGATTCCTTTAAGTCCCAAATGCTGGCATTGAGACAAGCTTGAGAGTAATATTTGGTTTCCTAGTCTGGAAACCTTGCTTGAAGTGATTGGAGCTTTATAAAGAGTTGATGGTAAAAGAGCATGTAAGCATGTTCTTCTCCTTCATGAACTTTCTTTGGGTTTATTATCCTGGCCAATATGCCCAAGGAAGAAATCTCAAGTCAGCTCTGTTCTAAGCATTGGGATTAGCTTTCCTTTTCTGCTTAATCTTGGGTTTGAATATTTTTTGCTTGGGTTTGAATTTTTTTCAAACAAATAATAAATCCATCAAGCATTTCTGTTTCCTCAAGTTTTAAAAATCTTTCCTCTGCATTGTTTCAAGGGAATTTTAGCCACTTAAAGTTTTCATCATATGTTGATGTTGAATCTATGTTTGCATTAGCCACTACAACCAAAGATCAGAACAACAAAAAGTTTAAGAACTACTATATTCAATCTGTATCGAATACATTTAGCGTGTGTGTGTGTGTGTGTGTGTGTGTGTGTGTGTGACTACTCCTGTTATGAGAAGGTTTAATAACCTGAAGCCACTTGGGGAAGGGGAAAATAGTTAAGGGGGATGATTTTATGGTCGTCTGATTAGTAAAAATTGGGAGAAGAAAACTAGCATGGTCAGTGCCTGTCTGCTTATGAAAATATCTATTCTACTGGATCTGGTTTAAGAATTGGTAAATTTAAAAAAAATGTGTTGCTGACAATAGCTATTTATAACTATTTCGGAATAGGGTTCAACAAGAAGGAGGGGGGTGGGAGACAAAAAGAAAGAAAGAGAGAGAGAGAGAGGAGATGGATGTTGAGACTTTGAGAGTTGATTACGTGTCTGCAAGGGTCAGCAGGACCTTAAATGATAGATCACTATTACAAATTCCTCTGACAGCTATGTCAGTGTTCATTTATGAATGTTTATAAACAACTGTAGAATCTGTGGTTATATTTCACCTATATCGACCCATGTAATTACCACAAAAATTAGCTAAATTTTAAAAAATTTGATCCAGTTCTTTGTTTTGGTGCCTATTTCTTCTTTTGAAGTATAGCTGTCTCTTCCCTGTGATGTCTCAGCATATGCATGGTTAGGTTTGTGATATGTGACCCTATTGCTCTAGACATAACTGAGTCAATCAGTACCAATCTACTAATCTCTGATTAAATGGCAGTAGAGGTTCTTTTGACAATTAGTTAAATATGTGCAACAAGTAACACAGTCCATATTACACCCTCAATAATTTGTGGCTATTGATACCATATTATACTGAAACTATATTATTGACACAATTATCCTAATCTTTTTACTATCTTTTTAACTTTCTCATTGCTTCTATTCTGCCACCCTCTTAATTTGTCTACTTTCTAAAACCATGTAATTATATATGTGGGATTGATTCCCAATGTTGTATGTCTTTTTCTTGATTGTTTTCCTCTCTTCTCCCCTCCCTTCCCATCTCCTCACCTTGTCCTCTTCCCCTCTTGTGTTTCCTCTTATATCTTCTCTCCCAACCCTCTCTGTTTCATCCACTTTCTGTAAGTAAATATTCCCCAGTCATGGCTTCTAACTTGTTCTCCAGTTCTGCAATCCCATTCTCATTAAATATCTCTAAAAGCTGAAATTTTGAAATTTGATTTTCTGATGGTTAATGAAATAGAATATGGAAACAAAGGCAGAGGTGCTGAACAGATCTGATCAATTCTGTTCTTTCTCCCCTTTTTATGTAAAAATAAGAATTTCCCTGGACAGGGAAGAAGGGAAGGCAGAAGAGGAACCATAGTTCTCCTTGAAGGAAGAAAAGTAGATAAAAAATAAAGCATTGTCCCCCAAAATTATAGTAAACAATGTTAAATGATAATTTGCAGTTTGCAATAGACTTTTCATATACCTCATGGCCTTACTTACCTCCATGTTAATGATGAGGAAACTGGTATTCAGAGAGGCTGAGTTCCTTCTGTAAGAGATTCCCTGTACTCTGAATCAGGAAGGAACCCAGGTCTGCAGATGGAGGATGATCTGGTGTCCATTCCATCTGACACCAAGATAGATCTGTGTGAACACATAAAACATAATATCCCTTAAAGATGCCACTGTTTCTGCCAACTAAAAATCAGAGTCTGGTGTTAAGGCTTGAGGTAAAGGACAGTCAGAAAAAAGTTAAATGGCTTATGTGAAATACTCTGCTTACCATGATTCATGTGTACTTGCAGATCAAGTACAGCATTTCCATGCACTGGATGTCTTGACCATGGTGTCTTCTCTTAGAGTAGAGAAAGCATTAGACTTTTTGACCTTGTCAGGAAGTCTCAAAGAGGACTTCTCCTAAATACTGTCTTGTGTATGGCAGATACATTAAATCTGGCTCTGTCTCACCTAAAACCAGATTCTAACTTACTTTATGAGAGTCAATCTAGTATTTAATGTCACAGTCCTTGACTTCAAACTAGGCTGTATTTGTGGTTCTGGAGCACACTGGCAGTGACACACTGGATGCTTTATTTGATCTCTCTAAACCTCAAATTCCTTATTGTAAAATGAGAGAATACAATGAACAGCTCCTTTGAGAATTAATTGAGATACCACATATGTAAGCACTTTATTCAGTGCCTAAACACAGTGTCATAGTATCTACCATCATCATCAATCATCATCATCATCAGGTTATTACTAAGCTATAATGAAAAGGACATACATTTTGGAGTTAAACTGACGTGGTTTCAAATCCCTTTTCCACCAATTACTCAAAATTGAAATTAGGCCGATTATTTACCTTTCCTTGAGTCATATATTCCCTGCATGTTGGGTATGTTACTTCTCTATGGAATCAGAGTGAAGATTAATTAGGTCATATATGTCACGTTCATGGAAAATGGAATGCCTGAAAAATGACCAGAGTTCAATAAAAACTCTTCTTGCCCTTTGCCTGATTGCCTAATGATATGAAATTCTTAGCAAAATGTATTTTTGTTCAAGCTGTTCATCAACCATATAAAGTAGAAAAATAGTGCTTTCAATCTGTGACACTTCTACTTCCCCACCTTGCTTAACATATTTTTGTAAGCACTTCATTAGCTTATGCTTATATATTACTATCCACACTCTGTTTTTCATATTTATCTTTTAAATAAAATTTGAAACATACAAATTGCAGAAAAACAAAACATATACTTATGTACCTCTTAAGGAGAAAAAGAATTCCCTTCTAACTTTCTAAGTTCCTTGGTCTATTAATAATCACATTAACATAAAAAAAGATGAGCAGGAGAAAAAAATGTGTAACATATGGGGGCCCCATAAGAATATGAAACCCAAGGACAAGCTGGTCAATTGAGGTTTATATGCCATCTTGAGCAGAGGAATGGGATCGAGGCATGGGGTTTCAAAGATGAAGAGGGTGATTCATAGGACAAAAAGAAGAAAAAATGATAATCAGATGTTCATCCTGCCATACAGATAGTTCATTCAGATAAAAAAGTTGTCTTTTGGTAATAGCTCTCTTTCTGGGCCAGGCCCCTATCTAAATTATCTTAGGTAGTTTAGGGAGACGTGAAATTTTTCTTGAGTTTGCTGGGTCTTGATTGCTTTTACCTCAAAATATCTCACAAGCCTACATGGCACATTTTGGAGAAATTTGTTCTGAACCCCTCCTTACCCAACACACAGATTAAAGATACATTTAACATTTTTTCTTATTTTTTCAAATGTCTATTTTCTCTTTTTAGGCAATTAAACAAACTACTAAAGTTCTATTCTCCATCTCTTCATGCTTCTTTCCTTGCAAAGATAATTACAGGTAACTGTATTAATGACATTCATGACTTTATACTTTGTAACATATATCTGCATTCATAAAATATACTAGTTTTTGGTATGATCCTCGAGTTTGATAAAACTCATCTGAAAAACAACTATATTTTTGTGGTTAAACTTTTAATTGCCAATTTGATTTCATTAATATTTAGAAATCAATTTCAAAAAATGTTTTAAGATACATTTTTCTAGTAAATGTTTACTTAAATTTTTACTACTTTGGACTGTTTTTTTTTTAATATGATTTTCTTTTTGCCATTCTGTACATAGTTATACTCTTCCTTCCAATTCCATTGTTACTTATCTATGCTTTCTTCCTTTCTAAGTCAAAATAATATATTATTTTATCATTATTCTTAAATTTATAGATTTTGTTCTTGACAGTTCTGTCTTTGGGTTTTTGCTTTTTCTTTTAGAAGTTCTAATTCTTATTTTTCTTAAATCAATCATTTTTGTAAATTTGTGATTTTACTTTTTCTGATTTTGTAGGCAAAATGCTTAAGTCATACCTTATATATATATGTACATATATATGTGTGTGTATTATTTTTTGATATGTAATGTGTACTGATGGTATAACTTTCCCTCAGGTCAAGCTTTGTTTGGTCGTCTCTGTGATAATGTATAAAGCTTTCAAGTTCCTTCAATTCTAATCCTTAGTTTATTTCAATTACAATTTCTATTACCAATTAGTTATTTAGAAATATGTTTTGATATTTCCAAATGAAAAGAGTTTGGATACAATACTTTTGCTGTCACATTGGGATCACAGAATGTCACCTCTGTGATATTGATTCATTGTCATTTTTTAAGCCTCCCATTGTGGCTTAGAACATTAGCAAATTTTGTAAATGTGTGTTCTTGAAAAAAATATATAGGTATACCCTCATTTTATTGTCTGTTGCTTTATTGTGTTTCACAGATATTGCATTTTTTATAAATAGAAGATTTGTGGCAACCCTGTGTCAAGCAAGTCTATCCAGCACCATTTTTCCACAGCATTTGCTCATTTCATGTCTCTGTGTCATATTTTGGTAATCCTCACAATATTTCAAACTTTTTTTTTTAAGATTTTATTTATTTATTCATGAGAGACAGAGAGAGAGAGAGGGAGGCAGAGGGAGAAGCAGGCTCCCAAGGAGCAGGGAGGCCGATGCGGGACTCGATCCCAAGACCCTGAGATCATGACCTGAGCCGAAGGCAGACGCTTAACCATCTGAGCCACCCAGGTGCCCTCAAACTTTTAAAGTATTATTATATTTGCTATGGTAATTTGTAATCAGTGATCCTTGATGTTTCTATTGTAATTGTTTTCAGGTGTCATAAACTACACCCAATTAAGACAGTGAACTTAATCACTAAATGTACTGTGTATTTTGACTGCTCCACTGACTGGCTACCCCTGTCTCTCTCCCTTTCCTCAGGCCTATTTCCTGAAACATGGTAATATTGAAGTTAGGCTGAAGAGCCCTACAATGGCCTCTAAGTGTTCAAATAAAAGGAAGAGTTGCATGCCTCTCACTTGAAATTAAAAGTTAGAAATAATTAATCTTAGTAAGGAAGGCATGTTGAAAACTAAGATAGGCCAAAGGCTAGGTGTCTTACACCAAAGAGTTAGCCAAGTTGTGAAAGCAAAGGAAAAGTTATTGAAGGAAATTAAAAGTGTTACTTCAGTGAACACATGAATGATAGGAAAGTGAAACAACCTCATTGCCGATATGGAGAAAATTCGAGTGGTCTGGATAAAAGATAAAACCAACCACAATATCACCTTAAGCCAAAGTCTAATCCAGAGAAAGGCCCTAGCTTTCTTCAATTCTGTGAAGTCTGAGAAAGGTGAAAAAGCTATAGAAGAGAAGCTTGAAAGTAGCAGAGGTTAGTTCATGAGGTTTAAGGAAAGAAGCCATCTCCATAATATAAAAGTACAAGATGAAGCAGCAAGTGCTGTAGAAGCTGGTAGCAAATTATCCAGAAAATCTACCTAAAGATAATAAATGAAGGTCATTGCAATAAACAACAGATTCTCAATGTAAACAAGAGAGGCTTATATGGAAAAAGATGCCATCTAGGACTTTCAAGGCTAGAGAGGAGAAGTCAGTGCTTGGCTCCAAAGATTCAAAGGACAAGCTGGCTCTCCTGTTAGGGTCTAATGCAGCTGGTGACTTAAGTTGCAGCCAATGGTCATTTACCATTCTCAAAATTCTAGGGCCTAAGAATTATGCTAAATCTACTCCACCTGTGCTCTAGAAATGGCACAACAAAGCCTGGATGGCAACACATCTATTTACAACATGGTTTACTGAATATTTTAAGCCCACTATTGAAACCTACTGCTAAAAACAAAAAAGGATTTCTTTCAAAATACTACTGCTCATTGACAATGTACATGGTCACCCAAGAGTTCTAATGGAGATGAATAGTGATATTAATGTTGTTTTCATGCCTACTAACACAACATCCATTCTATAGCTCATGGATCAAGGAGTAACTTTCTAGTCTTATTATTGAAGAAATACATTTCATAAGGCTATAGTTGCCATAGACTGTGATTCCTCTGATGGATTAGAGAAAAGTAAATTGAAAACCTTCAGGAAAGGGTCCACCATTCTAGATGCCCTTAAGAACACTTATGATTCATGGAAAGAGGCCAAATATCAAGATTAAAAGGAGTTTGGAAGAACTTAATTCTAACCCTTATGGAAGACTCTGAAAAGTTCAAGACTTCCATGGAGAAAATAAGTCCACTGTGATGGAGATAGCAAGAGAACTAGAATTAGAGATGGAGCCTGACGATGTGACTGAATTGCTGCGATCTCATTATAAAATGTTCACGTATGAGAAATCTCTTCTTAAGGATAAGCAAACACAGTGGTTGCTTGAGATGGAAACTATTCTTGATGAAGATGCAATGAATATCGTTGAAATGACAACAAAAGATTTTCTAATTCTTATTAGTTGATAAAGCAGTGGCAGGGTTTGAAAGGATTGACTCTAATTTTGAAAGAAGTTCTACTATGGGTAAAATGCTATCAAACAGCATCACATGCTACAGAGAAACTCTTTGTGAAAAGAAAAGGTAGAGTCCACACCCAGGATCTGCCATGTTGGGTTTTGTAGCTGCTACCTTAGCCTCCAGGGGCTTGTGGGGACTTGGCTCTTTAGCACTGCTACTCCAAGTCCAGGTCTTGCTGTGGGCCATCCTGGCAGTACTTCCACCTGCCAGAGACTATGCCACCCAAACATCTCCTTCCCACTCCTCCTAAATGCACTGGAAGTGCAGGGGAGAGAGATCAGGCTGGTTTTGGAGGTGGCCCAGCATTTGGGTGAGAGCACAGTAAGGACTATTGCCATGGATGGCACCAAAGGCTTAGTTAGAGACCAGAAAGTCCTGGATTCTGGTGCACCGGTCAAAATCCCTGTTGGTTCTGAGGCCTTGGGCAGAATCATGAATGTCATTGGAGAACCTGTTGATGAGGGAGGTCCCATTAAAAGCAAACAATTTGCACCTATTCATGATGAGGCTCCTGATTTCAGAAAGATGAGTGTTGAGCAGGAAATTCTGGATACTGGTATCAAGTTGGTGGGTCTTCTGGCTCCCTATGCTAAGGGTGGCAAAACTGGGCTCTTTGGTGGTGCTGGAGTTGGCTAGATGGTATTGATCATGTAGTTAATGTCATCAAAGCCCATGGTGGTCACTCTGTATTTGCTAGTGTTGGTGAGAGGACCTGTGAAGGCAATGATTTATACCATGAAGTGATTGGGTCTAGTATTATCAATTTAAAAGATGCTACCTCCAGTGTGGCATTGGTGCATGGTCAAATGAATGAACCACTTGGTGCTCATACCTGGGCAGCTCTGAATGGACTGATTATTGCTGAATACTTCAGAGACCAAGAGGGTCACGACGTAGTGCTCTTTATTGTTAATACCTTTAGCTTCACCTAGGCTGGCTCTGAGGTGTCTGCTTTACTGGGCAGAATTTCTTCTGCTGTGTGCTGTCAGTCTTCCCTGGCCACTGACATGGGTATCATATAGAAAAGAATCGCCACCACCAAGAAGGGATTATAGGCTATTTTTGTGCCTGCTGATGACTTGGCTGACCCTGCCTTGCCACTGTCTTTGCCCACTACCACTGTGCTGTCCCATGCTATTGCTGAGTTGGGCATCTATCCAGCTATAGATCCTCTGGATTCCACTTCTCGAATCATGGATCCCAATGTTGTTGGAAATGTGTATTATGATGTTGCCCATGGGGTTCAAAAGATCCCACAGGACTACAAATTGCTCTAGGACATCATTGCCATCCTGAGTATGAATGAATTTTCTGAGCAAGACAAGTTGACTGTGTCCCGTGCATGGAAAATACAGAGTTTCTTGTGTCAGCCATTCCAGGTTGCTGAAGTTTTCATATGTCATATGGGGAAGCTGGTACCTATAAAGGAGACCATCAAAGGATTCTAGCAGATTTTGGCAGGTGAATATGACCATCTCCCAGAACAGGCCTTCTATATGATGGGACCCATTGAAGAAACTATGGCAAAAGCTGATAGCTGCTGACTGAAGAGCATTGGTGAGGGGGTTCTTTTGACACACTAAGCACTCATTTTCCATGCTGTCCCTCTCTTTGCCCCTAATCAAAAAATTTCAGTTTGCTCTGTAGGCCACATGAGATCCTTGATTGAAGACATCGTGTTCCATCTGAAGAGTACTCAAGGTTTCCAATAAAATGTACACCCCTCAAAAAAAAAAAAGTCAATTGATGCTGCAAACTTTATTGTTGCCCTATTTCAGAAATTGGCACACCACCCCAGCCTTCACCAACCATCACCCTGATCAGTCATCAGCCATCAACATCAAGGTAAGACCCTCCACAGCAAAAAGGTTATGACTTACTGAAAGCTCAGATGATGGCTAGCACATTTTAGTAATAAAGCATTTTTAAATTAATGTGTATACGATATACATCTTTTTAGACATACTGGTATTACACACATACTAGACTATAGTATAGTGTAAACATAAATTTTGTATGCATTGGGAAACCAAAAAATAATGTGACTTGCTTTATTATGATATTTACTTTACTGCAATATTCACTTTATTATGATCGTCTGGAACTAAACCTGCAATATCTACAAGGTATGCCTGTAGAATATTTTACAAGCTGGAGACCATGTAGAGCCCATATAATAATTTCCTGCTTTTAATTTTTCTTTAAACAGTGGGCATAAGAGCTTTTATAAATCAGTAAAACTATTTATTGTGAGGCTATTGAATTGTATTGAAATAGCATTATTTTTTTCATGATAAAATAGTTTCTTTATATAGTGTTTATATAACATATATTAAAATTACATACTAATTGTGAAATCATGGTAACTGTGTAAAGATTTTAAGAAGAAAGTAAATGCCAATTGAAATCCCAACACTTTGAGAAGAGAGCCCTCAGCACTTTGGGACTGTACTTCAATGCCTCTCTCTATGCACATGCACATGTTCTTTTTACAATAAGATAATCCTTTCCATTATGCTTTGCCTGGTGGACACTTGTGCAGGGCCAGGCACTTGGAAATACAGCCTCAGTCCCTGCTGTCTCATTCACTTTATTTGTCCCTGGGAAAGTCTCTTACTTCTAACATCTGTAACATTGAATAAATACTTATTTAATGCCTATCTGTTTTGAAATACCCACAAGTCTTCTGTTTAGAGGAACAAAAACAGATTTACATATTGGCCTGAAGGTTTAAACATGGGCTCTCTGAAAGCACAAGTGTCAAGAAGTTCCAGCATTGGGAACATTCCATTGAAAATGCCCAGCCCCTGGGTATATAAATTGAAATTCATGAACTATCAACAGGAGCTTATCTTCATTTGCCCCATGGGAGGAAAATGAAGGGAAAGTAATGGAAGGGTAATGAGCAAAGCAGAGCTTCAGTAGTTGAAAAAGGAAAACAAACTGCCTAATTTTCTTTCCCACTGCCTAATTAAGGATGTGTTTGTGTATATCTATAAATATGATCATTCTACATCCTCTCCTTTAAAATCAAGAAAAAGATTAATATGAAAGCCTATAAAATGAGGGTAATAATAGTAACTACATTTGCATTTGTGGATTGCTTTACAGCTTTTAAGTTATGTTATCTTATTTAATCCACACATGAGCCATTTGAGTGGCAGGGGATCTATTATTCATTCAAGGAATTAGGAATTTGAGACAAAAAAAAAAGTTTTGTGACTTATTCAATGTTACAAAGCTGCTTTATATCAGAACTAGAACTATCACATCAAGTTGGCTAATATGTAGTTCATGGCTCTTTCATGCTGAGGAACATAAAGATTTCCTTTAAATCAAATCTGCAAAGAAAGTAACATGTTATGCAATAAAATAAATTTAAATACAGGACCATTTCAGTTCTCTGATGTATTCAAAATTTTAGATTATAAACTGAAAAGGTGTTGCATTTTAAATATTTTGCAAACAGCTTATATAAACACCATATGCTTCGCAAACATAGCTTTTGAGTTAGAGGTGTCAATCTAATTATGTTAGACATAATTTTTTGACATCACTAAGCACCCCAACTCTAAAAATAAGAAATAAGAGGACCCTGGGTGGCTCAGTTGGTTAAGCATCCAATTTTTGATCTCAGCTCAGGTCTTGATTTCACGGTCATGAGTTCAAGCCGTGTGTGGGGCTCCACGCTGGGTATGGAGCCTACTAAAAAAAACAAAAACAAAAACAAAATTTTAGAGAGTTTAACTTATCCATGGTCCTGTAGATTTGGGGGGATACAGCTTATACGATATGCAGTGCAATTTGGATTATAAAATGAAGTGTGTGTATGTGTGTGTGTATAACTTGATGAGTTATATAATAAGAAGCTCAGTGATTTATTTACCCAGTGATACATATTTGATAATGATTTCAATTATTGAATTACATAATCATGAAGCTTTTATACTGAAACTGTTTTTGTTAAAGTAAAAACATATATCTAAAAATGCGCCCATTACAGGAGTACAGCTTGATAAATTTTCCCAAAGAGATCACATCAGGTAAATATAACCACATTCAAAATAAAAGTCAAACCATTATAACTCCAGAAACCCCCTCCTGTTCTTTTGACATCACTAAGCACCCCAACTCTGAATTCTAGTAATAGAGATGAATTTTGCCTCTTTTTGAACTTTATATATATGAAATATATAATATACACTTTGGGGCTCTGGATTTTTTGTTCAACATTGCATTTATGAAATCAATTCATGTAATTGCATGAAATATGTGGTTGAAATGTAATTATTTAAATCCACTTGACTATTAATAAACATTTGGGTTGTTTCCAATTTTGTCAATTGTCGATAATGCTGGTACAAAACTTTTCATATAAGGCTTTTGATGAACACATGACACATTTCTGTTGAATTTAACCCTAAGAATGAAAGGTCTTGATCATTGGCCTTGCTTTAGATCACCTTTAGTGAATACTGATATAGATATCCAAAGTATTGTCTGAAAGAATCTATTGATCTAAATCTCTGAAAAATGTTTGCTATTATATTGAATCAATAGACAAATTAAAAAAAAATGTTTTCTTTAAAATAGTGTATCTTCCAATCCACAATTGTGGTATATACCTTCATTTATTTGGGATTTTGTACATTTTCTGTATAGTATTTTATAGTTTTCACTGTAGCTGATTTACACAAGTTTTAATGATATTTTAAGCATTAAATATAATTGATATTAATACCATTTTAGAATGTAAATGTCAATTTGTTGTTGAAACTTTATATTTTGAGATGATTTTAGATCAATTCCACTTGTAAGAAATAATACAGAGAATTCTAGTGTACCCTTTACCCAGTTTCCCCCAAGGGAAGCTTTGCAAAGCTGTAGTACAGTATCACAACCAAAATACTGACATTTTTACAATCAAGGCATATAAGAGTGATGTCACCACAAAGATTCCTCCCTGTGTTACCCTTTACAGCCAAATCTACTTCCCTTCTTATCATCTTTTAATCCTTGCAAAAAATAATCTGTTCTACATTAATGTCATTTTCATTTTAGGAAGGTCATATAAATGGAATCATACAGTGTATGATCCATTCCTTGGTTATTTGGTATTCCATTTAGCATAATTTCCTGCAGGTCCATCCAAGTCATTGTACCTATCAATAATTTGTTGTTGTTATTATTATTTATCATTACTGTTGCTTGAGTAGCATTACATTGTATGGATATACTATAATTGTTTAACCATTATTCCACTGAAAGACATCTGAGTTATTTTCCACTTAGTGTTATTACAAAAAACAAACAAACAAAAAAACCTGCTATTGAACGTTGGTATACAAGTTGTCATGTGATTGTAAATTTTCATTTCTCTGAGATAAATGTCCAAGAGTGCAACTGCTGGGTCATATGATATTTGTATGTTTAGTTTTATAAAACTCACCGATCTGTTTTGCAGGGTGGCTGTATCCCATTTTACATTCGCATCAGCAATGTATGAGTGACCCAGTTTGTCTGCATCCTTGCAAGCATTTGGTTTTGTCACCAGTTTAATAGTTGTCTAATGATTTGTTGTTGTGAGTTATTTTGCATTTCCCTAGTGGATAATGATATTTAACATCTTTTTGTGTGCTTATTTGCCATCTGTATATCCTCTTCAGTGCAAGTTGAATTTATGTCTTTTGCTCATTTTGTAATTGGATTGTTTGGTATTTTTTTACTTTTGAGTTCTGAGAGCCCTTTATCAGATATGCGGTTTACATATGTAATCATCCAGTCTGTAGCTTTTTTATTATTATTCTATAAATGGAAAAGTTTATTATTATTAACAAAAGTTTTATTTTTTAAAATTTTTATGAGGTTCAGTTTATTATTTTTTTAACGAACAAGGCTTTAGTGTCAGATATAAACGTTCTTTGCCTTAGCCCCGCATCGCAAGGATTTACTCCTACTTTTTTTTCTGAGAGTTTTATGGTTTTATAGTAGAGTCTATATTCTCTCTCTCTTTTTAAAGATTTTGTTTATTTATTTGAGATAGAGAGAAAGTGAGAGAGCACAAAAGGGGGTTTTAGGGTCAGAGGTAGAAGCAGATTCCCGGCCAAGCAGGGAGCGGGATGCGGAACTCGATTCTGGGACTCGGGGATCATGACCTGAGCCAAAGGCAGTCACTTAACCAACTGAGCCACCCAGGTGCCCCTATATTCTCTTTTGAGTTAATGTTTCTATAAGGTGTAAATTTTTGATCAAATTTGGTTTTTTTTAATTAATTCATTCATTATTTCTGCCTGTAGATACTGGTTTCTTTAGCACCATATGTTAAGAAGCCTATCCTTTTTCCACTGATTTGCTTTTATACCTTTGTGGAAACTGGTTGGTCACTTCTGGGCTTTCTATACGGTTACATTCATCTATGTGTCTATTGTTCCACTACCATTACGTTGTCTTAATATAACTGTATTATATTACTAAATATCAGATAGAACAATCTATCCTCACTTTTTCAAAAGTTTTATTCTAGAGCCAAGAACCTATTTCTTTCCAAATAAATTTTAGAGTAAGCTAGTCTATGTGTACTAAAAACATTCCTGCAATTTTCATAGGAATAATACAAAACCTATAGGCCAATTTCAGAAGATAGATAGCTTTGTTATGTTAAGTCTCCTAATCCATAAACACAGTATGCCTCACCATTTTTTTCTTTTTAGGGCTTCTTTGATATCATCAGCATTTTGAATTTTTTGGCATTCAAGTCCTATACATGTTAAGTGTACACCTAAATATTTTATTTTATTTGGAGTGATTGCAAATGATATTATAATTTAAATTTCTTCCCCAGGTGCATTTTCAATACATATCCTAGGAAGTTGCTGGACTCACTAGTTCTCGGAGATTTTTGTTTGTTCGTATTTTTTATGATTTTATTTATTATTTGAGAGAGAGAGCCCAAGTGGGGGCGGTACACAGGGAGAAGCACACTCCCCACTGAGCAGGAAGCCCTAAGCAGGGCTCCATCCCAGGACTGTAGGATCATGTCCTGAGCCAAAGGTAGACACTTAACCAACTGAGCCACCCAGGCACTCCTGTTTGTTCATTTTTAGTATTCCTTGAGATTTTCTATGTAGAAAATATCATTTGCAAATAGGGAGAGTTATGTGTTCCTTTACAATATGAATGCCTTTTATATCTTTTAGTTTCCTTATGCAGTGGCTGGAATCTCCAATATTATACTGAAAAAGAGTGGTGAGAGGAGATACTTTGGCCTTTTTCCTGATCTCAGAGGAAAATATACAGACTTACTCATTAAGTTTAATGCCAGCAGTATGTTTTTTGTACATGATCTTTATAAATATCAAGTTGAGGAAGTTCCCCTCTAATCCTAGCTTCCTGAGAGTTTATTACGAGTGGGTCTTGGATTCTGACAGATGCTTGTTATGTATCAGTTATTATGTTTATATGATTTTTCCTTGTACATCTGATGATATGATGGATTATAATGATTAATTTTAATACCGATCAAGCCTTACATACTTGGATTAAATCCCATTTGATCATTTTGTATAATTCTTTCTATGAATAGTGGGATTTGATTTGTTAATATATATATATTTTTCCATCTAAGTCAGTGGTTTTGATTTTCTTTCTTTGTTTTGTTTTTTTGTTTGTTTTTTTTTTTTATTTTTTTTCTTCCTTGGTACTGTATGTTTAGTTTGGTGTCAGAGAAATACTAGCATCATAAAATGAGTGGGAAGTATTCCCTCATCCTCTTTTCTGAAAGAGAATTTGTAAAATTGATACTAACTCATCTTTGAATGGTAAAATTTTCCCTGAAATCTTCTATCTGGAGATTTCTTTTAAAGAGCTTTGGAAGTATTCAATTTAAATATTCAATTTCTTGATGTTTATAGGAGGACTATTCAGATGATCTATTTCATCTTGGTTGAGTTCTGGTAGTTTGTAGTTTTCTAAGAATTGGTCCAAATTCTAAGTTGTCAAATGCATGAGAATGAAGTTGTTATTGTATTTTCTTATTTGTAATAGCTGTAGGGTCTATAGTGATATCCCCTGTTTCATTCCTGATGTTAAGATTTGTATCTTCTTTCTACTTATATTTGACAGAATTGTTAGAGTTTTATCAATTTTCTTACTTCTTTGGTAGAATCAGCTCTTTACTTTATTGTATTTTTAAAGTTTTTTCCTATTTTCAATATCACTGGTTTCTGTTCTTTATTATTTCTTTTATTCTCCCAACTCCAGGTTATTCCCCTCTTATTTGTCTCATTTCTTAAGGTAGGGACTTAAATGATTGATTTGAGAATTTTCCAATGTAACTATTTATTGCTATAAATATCCCTTTCTGCACTGCTTTAGCTGCATCTCATTATTTTGATAATTTGTATTTTCATTTTCATTTAGTCCTCTGTAGTTTTTAAATTTCCTTTGAGATCACTTCATTGATGCATGGATTTTTTAGAAGTGTGTTGTATAATTTTCAAGTGTTTTGAGATTTCTGTGGTTTTTGTTATTGATTTCCAGTTGACTCCATTCTACTCAAGTTACTTATTCTGCCTTACATCAAATTTTTAAAGATTTATTTTATTTTATATATATATATAGAGAGAGAGCACACTGCATGCATTTGGGAGGAGGGGGGGTGGGAGAAGGAGAAGCAAACTCCCTGCTGAGCACAGAGCCCTACTCAGGGCTTGACCTCATGACCCTGAGATCATGACCTGAGCCAAAATCAAGAGTCTGGTGCCTAACCAACTGAGCCATCCAGGTGCCCCTGCCTTACATCAATTTGGGGGCAGAAGCTCAGCTCCCCATTCTGCTCTCCTGACACCAAGAGAGGAAAAGGGTGAAAAATGATTGCTTACGTCTCCATCTTCTGCCACTTCCCCTATCTTATTTTTGCTGAGTGGAGGTGAAGGTTCTGCTCACCATTGGAACCTCCCCCACTAACACTACCCCTGTGGGCAAATTGGAGCACTCCTGCTTTTGCCAGACAGGAAAGGGAAGATCAGCTCCCTGCTGAGCCCTTCTAAATCTACTTTGGAAGAGAGATTAAGGGAAGGACATTCTACTTCTGCTGAGTGAGAAATAGGTAACCAGCTTCTAGCTCATTCCTGCTAATATTATCCCAGCAGGGGAATTGGGCAGTGAATGCAAGATTACCTGCTGGTTTAGTGCTGCCAACACCAACCTAGCAGGTGATTTCCACCAGCCAGAAGATGCAAGACTAGTTCTGTAAAGGACTCAACCAGGTGGGAAAATCAGAGCACTGCCTGCTTAGGAACAAAAGATTAGCTCCTTGCTCCATACTGCAAACTCAATTAAGTATAGGAATAGGAGCATCACTGTCTGCTTTCACTTGCAGGTGGATGGGATAAAAGATCAACTCTGCTCAGCCCCACTGGAATCACAAGAAGAAGACATGTTATATGTTTTGTTTTGTTTTGTTTTTTTTCCAGTGTTATGCTGGAGGAAGGTGGGTATTGCCAAAAAGGTTTTCTATTGTTAGTCATCCCTTTCCTGGCATTTTGGCTAGGAAGGAATAAGCTTTTCTTGGGGCTTCCCCCCACCTTACTCCTTGTTGGTTGTTCTGGGTTAGAGGCTTGTACAGTGGCCTGTCTGGGATATATGGGAGACAAAAATGGAGCAGGGAACTCACATCTGTGTCATCCCTACAGTCTCAAGATCCTTAGCCTGTTTGCCTTCTTCTTTGTACCTTTTCAGAGCCTTTCTAATTTTGTTGTGTTATGTTCAGTTTTTTTTTATTGCTTGTATTTTTGTTTTATTTGTTTATTTTTTAAGTGATGTGCAGGAGGAGCTAAGGGAATAGGTTTGCTTCATTTTGGCAGAAGGGAATATCTGCAATTGCTTTTTGTATATTGGCCTGTATACAATGGCCTTGGTAAATTCACTTATTTATTCTAGTAGTTTATACAATGTTTTGGATTTCCCTTGTATTCAGCTATTAAATCTGTAAATAATGAGTTTTATTTCTTCCTTCTAATCCATATTCTTTCATTTCTTTCCCTTAACTTTTTGGTCTCCAGTGTAATAAAAATGATTAAAAGTTGTAATAATGGTTGTCCCTGTTTGTTCTCAATCTGAGGATATGTGACAATATTTCACCATTAAATATGATGTTTGTTGTAATTTTTGTTCACTCATTTTGTGGTAGCTGCAATTCTCTTCCATTACTAATTGGTTAGTCTTTCTATCAGGTAATGCTATTTTTCATGTCCTTTCTGTGTTAATGTGGTGAAATATATTGATCTTTTGGGGTTTTATCCTTCTTTTTTTCATTAAATATTATTACATACAATAAAATTTACCAGTGTGTGTAAAGCTTGTTGAATTTTGGTAACTCTATAACCACCACTACAATCAAAGAACAGTTCCTACACCATAAAATGTTTTCTTTTCTGCCTTTAATGAATCTCCTTTCCAAAGATCCAGCCCCAAGGAATCATTGATCTGTTCTGTTCTAGTTTTACCTTTCTTAGAATTTTATTTACTGTACATAATCTTTTTTTATTTAACTTATTTTGTGTAATATTTTCAAGATTCACCCATGTTGTTGATTGTATTAATATTTTACTCCTTTTTATTGCTGAGTAGAACTCCATGGGTTAGATATACAACAATATGGTTATCTACTCACAATCTGATGGAGATTTGGAGTTGCTTTTATTGGGCCTATGAATATTCTAATATGAATATTTAGTGTACACATTTTTGAGTGGACGTAAGTTTTAATTTTTCTTAGATAAATATCTAGAAGCGGAATGGTTGTGTCATAAGGTAAATGTATGCCATTTTCCAAGTGGCTGTACCATTTTGAATCCTCATCAGCAAAGTATAAGATATGTGGTGGCTTCACATTCTGTCCATCTCTTTTACTTTCACTATTTGAGTGTGTGTGTGTGTCTTTAGAGGTCTCATTATAGTTTCAATTTGTATTTCTGTGATGACCAGTAATGATGATAATTGCTTCCTGGCTTATTCAAAATTCATATAACTTCTTTTTTGAGATATCTATTTAAATATTTTGCCAACATTTTTATTGGGTTTGTCTTTTTATTATAAAAGTCCTTTATAAATTCTGATTACAAGATCTCTGATGGACATTTGTTTTACAAAATCATTCTAGTCTGTGTCTTGCTATTTTCTTAAATTGTCCTGAAAAGAGTAAATAACAGGTTTACAATAAAATTAAGAGGAGGGTTCAGAGATTTCCCATATATCCCTTGCCCCTACACATGCATACTCTGCTCCATTATCAATATCACTCATCAAAATAGTATACTTTATTATCAAGGATTAATCCACACTGACAAATCATAATCACCCAAAGACCATAGTTTACCTTAGTGTTCACTCTTGGTACTATATATTCTATGGGTTTGGGCAAATGTATAATGACATATCCATCATTTATAATATCATACAGAGTATTTTTACTGCCCTAAAATCCTATGTGCTCTACCTATTCATACACCTTACACCTTCCTCCACCCATGGCAATCACCAATATATTTATTGCCTCATAGTTTTGCCTTTTCCAGAATGACATATTGGAATCACAGTATGTAGCCTTCTCAGATTGGCTTCTTTTACTTAGTAATATGCACTTTAAGTTCTTCTATACCTTTTCATGGCTTGATGGCTCATATCTTTTAGCTCCAAATAATATTCTATTATCTGGGTGTACCATAGTTTACCCATTCATTACTGAAGAACATCTTAGTTACTTCGAAGTTTTGGCAATTATAAATAAAGCTATCACAAATATCTGTGTGCAAATTTTTGAGTAGACATACATTTTTTAGCTCCTTTGGGTAAATAATGAGGGCGTACAGTTGCTGGATTTTATGGTAGAAGTACATTAATTTTGTAAAAAAGTACCTGTCTTTCAAAGTGGCTTTGTCATTTTGCATTCCTACCAGCAATGTTTGAGGGTTCCTGTTGCTCTACATCTTTGTCAGCATTTGGTATTGTCAGTCTTTCAGATTTTGGTTATTCCAAAAGGTGGGAAGTGGTATCTCATTGTTGTTTTAATTTATATTTCCTTGATGACTTATTCGGTGGAGCATCTTCTCATATGTTTGTCTCCCATCTCTATATCTTCTTTAGTGAGGTGTCAAAGTTTTTTTCTTTATTTTTTTAATCAGGTTGTTTGTTTTCCTTCTGTTGAGTTTTAAGAGTGGTTTGTATGTTTTAGATACCAGTCCTTTCTGAGATGTGAAATATTTTATCTCACTCTGTGGCTTCTCTTCTAATTCTTTTGATGTTGTCTTTCACAGAGCAGTAGCTTTTTAAAAACTAATGAAGTTCAGCTTATCATTTCTTTCTTTTTTTAATTTAAATTCAATTAGCCAACATATAGTACATCATTAGTTTTTGATGTAGTATTCAATGATTCATTAGTTGCGTATAACACCCAGTGCTCATCACATCACATGCTCTCCTTAATGTCCATCACCCAGTTACTCCATCCTCCCACCCACCTCCCTTTCCGCAACCCTCAGTTTGTTTCCAGGAGTCAGGAGTCTCTCATGGTTTGTCTCCCTCTCTGATTTCTTCCCATTCAGTTTTCCCTCCCTTCCCGTATGGTCCTCTGTGTTATTCCTTATATTCCATATATGAGTGAAACCATATGATAATTGTCTTTCTCTGATTGACTTATTTCACGTAGCATAATACCCTCCAATTCCATCCATATCGATGTAAATGATAGGTATTCATCCTTTCTGATGGCTGAGTAATATTCCATTGTATATATGAAGAACATCTTCTTTATCCATTCATCTGTTGAAGGACATCTGGGCTCCTTCCACAGTTTGGCTATTGTGGACATTGCTGTTATGAATATTGGGGTGCATGTGCCCCTTCTTTTCACTACATCTGTATCTTTCGTGGATTATGTCTTTGGTGTTGTATCTAAAAAGTCATTGCTACACCCAAGGTCATCTAGGTTTTCTCCTTTATTATCTTCTAGTTTTATAGTTTTGCATTTTACATTGATATCTGTGATCCATTTTGAGCTAATTTTTGTGAAGTGTAGGGTCTCTGTCTAGATTCATATTTTATGTTTGTTGAAGAGACTAACTTTGTTCTATTGTAATGCTTTGCAGCTCTGTCAAAAATTAGTTGACTATATTTATGGGGATATATTTCTGGGCTCTATTCTGTTCCATTTATCCCCCCCTCCCAATTCCATACCACTTGATTACTGTAACTTTATAGTAAGTCTTAAGCTGGGTAGCATCAGTCCTCCAAGACCCTTGTCCTTCAGCTTCAATATTGTATTGGCTATTCTGGGTCTTTTGCCACTACGTAGAAACTTTAGGATCACTTTGTCAATATCCATAAAATAACTTTCCAGGGTTTTGATTGGGATTGCATGGAATCTATAGATCAAGGTGGGAAGATCTGACATTTTAACAATATTGAATCTTTCCATGAACATGGAATATCTTTTCATTTATTTAGTTCTTTGATTTCAAGTTTTGTGGTTCTCTTCATACAGATCTTGTATATAATTTGTTAGATTTATGCAAAAGTATTTCATTTTGTGAGATACTAATGTAAATAGTATAATTTTAAATTTCAATGGTATTATTTGAAATTTTAAATTTCAAATTCTCCTTGTTCATTGCTGGTATATAGGAGAGCAATAAACTTTTGTACTTAACTTTGTATCCTATACCTTGCCATGATCATTTAATTTGTTCCTAGAGTTTTGTTGTTGTTGATTATTTTGCACTTTCTAGATAGACAATCATATCATCTGTGAACAAAGTTTTGTGCCTTTCTTCCCAATCTGTATACCTTTTATTTCCTTTTCTTGCTTATTGGATTAACAAGGACTTCCAATTCAAAGTTGAAAAGGAGTGGTGAAAGGGGAGATTTTTTTTTTTTTACTTTACCCGATCTTCATGGGAAAGCTTTAAGTTTCTCACCATTAAGTGTGATGTTAGCTGTAGATTTTTTTGTATCAAGTTGACCTAGTTTTCTGAGAGTTTTTAATTCTGAATGGATATTGGAGTTTGTTAAAGGCTTTTTATAGGGGCACCTGGGTGGCTCAGTCGGTTAAGTGGCTGGCTGCCTTCGGCTCAGGTCATAATCCCAGGGTCCTGGGATCGAGCCCGTCATTGGGCTCCCTGTTCAGCAGAGAGCCTGCTTCTCCCTTTCTCTCTGTCTGCTGCTCTGCCTACTTGTGCTATCTCTCTGTCAAGTAAATAAATTTAAAAAAATGACTTTTTATACATCCATTAATATGATCATGTGATTTTTCTTTTTTTAGTCTGTCGACATGATGAATTACAATAATCGATTTTGAGTGTTGAACCAGCCTGGCACACCTGGGATAAATCCCACTTGATTGCATTTAATTATGCCTAAAGAAAAAAAAACAGACAATAAAAGGCAATGGGGTTTTTGTGAACCAAAAAAAAAAAAAAAAAGTAAAATTGTAGTTCCTAGAATTTTCTATTATTCTCCATCATAGGCTTGGCTAAATTCCAATACAAAATAGAAGTATAGCAGATGCACGTTAAATCTTGCTACCTGCAAAATCAGATTTGCTGGATTTTGTTTTATCAACTTAGTACTATTTCTCCTGTCTAATGTTGGGAACTTTTTTTTTTTCCCGAATTTTCTTTTCCAGGTTAGAGTAAGCTGATTGGAGGAACTTGTGCATGTTTTGGAAGGAATAAGGTAAGCAGAGTCCATTTTTCTTACAAGGTTCTCTGTGAAGATCATAAATGATGACAGACAATGAAATGCTTCCTCTTGGACCTCAGCTTGTTCTCATTCTCTTCCTGCTGCATGCCCCACTTAACTTTCTGGTTACTGGCCTTGCTGACGAAAAGCAGCTCTGAATTTACCACAAGGTGTTTGATTAAGGACCTGAGGAGGTAGACATCCCCATAGTGAGGTAGACATCCCCATAGTAAGAATGGTTGCCTCAGAAGCAGCAATTTCTAGTCAGTAGATTCCATTAGGTGGTAGTTTCCATGCCTCTATAAGCTCGCCTTTTGTGGCATACCACTTCAGTGTCTAGTCCTGAATGGTTTCTTGGATTTTCCTTCAAGCTATCTACCTAAACCAGTATTTTGCTTGGCTTTCTCAATGACTATTTTCCCTACTTCTAGACATTCATTGCCCCATCTTCTTCTACATTCCAATCCTTGTTTGAAATTTTTTTTCTACAATACTTAGAGTGACTCTGTTTTCCTAACTAAACTACGATACTTGAAGATAGGTGGGTGACATAATATTAAAAATATACTATGCTTTATGACAAAAAATATACTATGTGCTATCAATATTATTAGCCAGATGGCTATTAAAATAGAAGCATATGCTAATAATAAGCAAAACAAGTCATTTAACAAGTCTCTGTTTTAAGGTGTTACAGGGCATTTTAGGTAAGTTAATGTTAGCTCAGCATGTTCATAAATTGTGACAGTAGATGTTTATTTTTATATTCATATAGATACCAGGATTGCTGTTTCTGATTAATGGTGGGGTTGGAGAAGGCATATACTCCTGGCAGTCACTGAGGGCTACAGGTTAACATAGGTTTTTACACCTTCACTTCATGAATCCCAGTTTGCCCTCAACACTGACATAAAGCTTAAATATTAAAGAATAAAAGATAGAGGTAGCATATGAGCTTTTTAACCAGATTGGCCCAGAAATGATACTCATCACTTCTACTCCCATGTAATTAGAAACAACTATATTTGCACATACTTTCAATGGTCAGAGCTTAGTTCTTAAATGTTGCATGTTCCCAGAAGGAACTATAATCTATGAGAGGGGATATAAATCTTTGGTTACAGTTAGTCATCTGTGTTGAATATGGAGACCAATTGAATATGGACAGCCCTTCTTCTCCCTAGAACACAATTCCATCCACACACAGAGGGGTTAACTCAAAGTTCCTTCTACTTATGGTCATCAGTTCAATGTTCATATTTTCTAAGTGAGTTTTCTCCATCACGTCTGGAATAGATTTCTTCTGTTCCTATACTCTAAATAAATGAAAACAAGTTTCCTGTACCTCCTTCTTCATATACAGTAGGGATAAAATAAATATAACAAAAATTCCTATTTTAAAAAATGACATATGAGACAAATAGTTGTCACTGATTCATAATGATAATGGAATTCTGCAGAGAAACTCTTAGAAAGGAGAAGTTCCGTGAGAAGTCCCTGATTCTGTTCTCTAAGAGGAACTCCTTTGTTCTTTATTCCCCTAGACCCCCTCTCACAACCTCTGGGAGTATCACCCTATTTGTCTGTTCATGACTACATATAAAGTGGATGTTTTTAAAATGTATAGCTTCTGCAGCGTTTTTTCTTCTCGTTAAAGTTGGTAGGCCAGAGTACAGTTTTAAGGCTCAATTATCAAATAATTGTTAGGACTGATATCCAGTATTTTGAGCAATATCATTCCTTCAGAATTACAATAGGCTTCTGATTTACTTCCTTATAGGTGCCATAAACGCACCCCAAATTATTTCCTTAGCATAGTTCTTTTTTTTTTAATTTTTTTTTAAGATTTTATTTATTTGCAAGAGAGAGAATGAGAGACAGAGAGCACGAGAGGGAGGAGGGTCAGAGGGAGAGCAGACTCCCCGCCAAGCAGGGAGCCCGACGCGGGACTCGATCCCGGGACTCCAGGATCATGACCTGAGCCGAAGGCAGTCGCTCAACCAACTGAGCCACCCAGGCGCCCTTCCTTAGCATAGTTCTTAAATCTACTTTATTTCTTGGTTTCCTTGGTCCAATGTCTTCCTCCCAGAACATATACTAGTGTCACAGTTTTCCCTGGAAACACGGTGTTGCCATTCTCCCTGATTCTCTATAGCACTGACTTCTAAATAAAAGGATTGGGTAGCCCATGACCACAGCCTAGTTGAAGGAAGACAGGATAACATGGTGTTTTCAGCTTCAGTCATGCAGATTGTTTTTGCCTTCCAACAAGACTCCCAAGATAGAAAATTACCTAAAAAAAAAAAAAAAGAAAGAAAGAAAGAAAAAAGTGCCCATACACTAAGAAGCCTCAAAATGAAACATTTTCCTGCATTTGTATAAGGCATGATTTGAAACATATATTAGAAGTTAATCACAACTATTCTTTCCATTATTATCCAGGTGTCCATTTAATGTGAGCAATTCTTTCTCTTCAGCCATTCCACATACACTTTAAGAGTTATCCCAGCTTGAGTTCAATTTACAGAGGCAAGAACCACCACATATTCTTATTTTTATAAAGATCTTATTTATTCATGGAGAGAGAGAGTGAGAGTGGAGGCGAGAGGCAGAGAGAGAATGTCAAGCAGATTCTGTGCTGAGCTCGAAACATGGGGCTTGATCTCACACCCGTGAGATCATAACCTAAGCTGAAACCAAGAGTCCGCTGCTTAACTGGCTGAGCCCCCCAGGCACCCCTGAACCACCACATAATCTTTAGGGGAAAAAAAAAGGTCTGATTTAATACAAAGACACCACTTATGTAATTCAATGTATCCTATTTTCCATGGGAAGCATTCTGTCCCACTGATATTTTGATATGTTTCTTCTGAAGTGGTGTTTTCCCCTGGCCCCCACCTCTGGGCCACTCTGGAAATTGAAATAATGAAATTTTTAAATCTTGGATACTTCTCAAGTTTTCATGCATCTTAGCTGTTTTTCCAAAGCCAGATAATATACATTTAAAAATAAAAACTTGACATATAATAAGAAGTTCCGTAGTTGTAATGACAAAGCTAAATATAGACCAATTAAATTTGCTTAGTTATCTCTTTGATTTAATCATTGCAAAGGTGACTTTATGAACTTTGACAGAGTATCATATTAGTCTTACTGTAATTGTAGCCTGTATAATTTGACCACTAACCTAATCTATTGAAGTATTTGTTTTTTTTTTCTAAGAGGCATATAACTTTTTATTTCACTGAATGTTTCTTGCCTAATTGTGCCCAGGCCAATTGTTATTGAATATTTAATAACACACATTTTATTCCCATATATTTCTTCTTTCCTTTTCTAAATGAGTTGTCCTCAGGCACCATAAGCATAAAAGTGTCGGTGACATATTTTGTTTATAGCACATAAAATAAAACAGTGTTTTGACAAATACTTGTTTATTTCATACTGATATGTTACCAATTTGTTTTAAATTTAGTGTAATATAAAGAGCTCAAAAGAAAGAAAACAAAACAAAACAAAAAAATTCATAAAGAGTAAGATTATGCACATTACCAAAATATTCTCCCCTTAATAAAAAGCTTCAACAGGGCACCTGGGTGGCTCAGTTGGTTAAGCGACTGCCTTCAGCTCAGGTCATGATCCTGGAGTCCCGGGATTGAGTCCCGCATCGGGCTCCCTGCTCGGCAGGGAGTCTGCTTCTCCCTCTGACCCTCCCCACTCTGATGTGCTCTCTCTCTCTCATTCTCTCTGTCTCAAATAAATAAATAAACTCTTTAAAAAAATAAAATAAAATAAATAAATAAAAAGCTTCAACAAATTCATTTTTTATGAACAGCATTTCAGGTATATTTGTCTAGCCAAACAGAGTGACAAGATCTGAGCTATACAGCCATAAACATCTGCCTTGATCATCAGTAACAAGCAACCCCTGGGAGAAAAACTTACCAGAGGAAGCAGACAGATTCTAATTGTTTCAGAAAAAAAGTAGTGCCCTGAATCTTTTACTGCCTAAAGAATATTCTAGTACCTCTGAAACAAATAATGCAATATATGTTAAGGAAAAAAAAAAAAAGAAGAAGAAGAAGAAGATAGCAGGAGGGGAAGAATGAAGCGGGGGAAATCGGAGGGGTAGACGAACTATGAGAGATAATGGACTCTGAAAAACAAACTGAGGGTTCTAGAGGGGAGGGGGTGGGAGGATGGGTTAGCCTGGTGATGGGTATTGAGGAGGGCATGTTCTGCATGGAGCACTGGGTGTTATGCACAAACAATGAATCATGGAACACTACATCTAAAACTAATGATGTAATGTATGGGGATTAACATAACAGTAAATTTAAAAAAAGAAAAAAAAGAATATTCTAGTACTTAAAAATTTTCTGACTACAGAAACTCTGAGAAGTCCTTTAGGCTCTGATTTTTAGGGCATCTTGCCTGTGATCCCATCAAGGAAATAAAGAGAATGAGAAAAAAAGAAAGAAATATATGCAGAAATCATTTGGATAACTTCAGAACATTCCTATGTACTTGGAAGACCTCATTCAAACTGGAAACATCAAGACACAAAGTAACTACATTTGTAGGTTGTCTTATTGTTAATATAAGCAGGTACTTCTTGGGTATCTCTGTGTGAACACCCTGTTCTCTGCAGAAACCACCCCACTTTACAAACCTTATTCCTTCCTCATTAGCTCTAAAAAGGTTTAATATGTAATATAAGAGGTGTGATATTGGTGTGCCTACAAAGCAACAACATTAAATTGCAAGAAAACCTTACAGAAATGTTTCAGACTGAAAGGGTGAGTGAGGGGTCCCTCTATTCCTTTTTTTACATTGAGGTATAATTGGGAAATGAAAACAGGCCTTGGCCAGATGAAGAATTAATTCTGGCGACAAGTATAGAGAAGAGGGACTCCCATATTTATTGAAAACACTGCTCTTGGTACCTATTGACCCACTCAAGGGTGATATTTTTGGAGCTGAGTCTGGCTTAAAGCCATGTTCCTCTTTTCCCCTGAACTACCCTATCCACAGGTAGACTAGAATAATAGACAAAGTTGGTCTTTAAGAGAAAGGAGAAAAAGCAAGCTTTAGCAGGGTTTTATTCCCTGGTGTAAGCCATTTGCGAAGCCTACCTTTGGTTCTTTGAGAAATTATATAAATCTTCTTAATAGATTTATTATTATTATTATTATTTTAATTTAAGCTGTCTCTATGGATTTCTGATGCTGGTAGAAAAAAATAATTAATGAAATGAGTTATTTTTCCATTAATTCTTTCTGTTTGTAATGTTCTTCCTGTAATTCTCCAGATGGAAGAATTCTATTTATAAGACCTTAGCATGTCACTTCTTGTGAAGACTTCACTAAGTTACAGCACTGTTCTCCCCACACCCATATGAATCACTCTCTTATCTAATTTATAACAGCCTTTTGTATTCACCCTGATGTATTTCTTTAAAATTCTCTCAGACCACAGATTTATCGATCATTTACTATGAGCCAGATATTGAGTTAGGTACTGAAGGGGTACAAATATGTATATAATGTGATACAAACTAGTAGAGATTTATACCTAGTGTTGTGGAATGTTAGAGGAGGGAGTCATTGATTTTGTCTAGGGAAATCGAGAAGGTCCCCAGCAAAATGTGATGTTTGAGCTAACTAAATAAAGGAGAATAGGAGGCACCCAAGCAGATGAGATAATAGAGATAAGGACTGGCCAGTCAGAGAAAATGGAAATTGAAAAGACATAAAGGAATGAAAAACTCCATAGAGCATTGGGGAATTTTGTAATATGGGCCCATACAAACATGGAGATGAGAGGAATAAAGAGAGAAAGGGTTAGTCACATAGATTAGACAAGCAGGTTGAGTGAGGCCAACTGTGAAAACCCTCAGATACTCTTGTCACATTTTCATTTGTTAATCAAATATATTATGTCCTCAACAAGATTGTATTTTTATATCTTCTAATTTCCTCAGGTTTTTAAAGGTTAAAGTTGAATTCTTTCTAAGGGAGCAAGAGTACTGGGAAGAAAAAACAGAAAGGAAACAATAGAAGAGATAGTTTGGCAAGGAAGAGATGAAGGATTTTTTGTAAAATTAGTATATACCTATATGATTTGATGATCTGCTTCAAATTTTTCTGTCTAGTGTTTAAAAAGAATTTATTATTTCTTTGGGTAAAACACTGATCATTTTTTGAAGTCAAACTTAAAATTGCAAGTGTCTGGGAAGTTAGATTAGAAATATATAAAATGAATTAATTTCTTTAGATTGGATGATAACATTAGTCACCAGGATAAAGTGTAGTAGGAAGCCTTAAAAGATAAATAAAAGGTATTCAGGATAGGAGACAATTTTTATGTACATCAATTCCCTCTAAAAGCTTGTATAAGAGAACATAAGCTTCTGGGAATGAATGAAACTGGATCCAGAGGAGCATTAATATTTCATGAGTTTTTAACAGTCGCTTTCTGGGGAATTGAAAAGAGGTATAGAGGCAAGGATAGAAAAAAATGAGAAGGTAGGTTATTCAGAAAAAATACATACAATTGCAAAGGATCTCAAAGTTTGACAGTAAGAACATTTAAATAAAAGTAACCTATTATAGGATTTCAGTTCATTTCTAATATCTTCTTCTAAGGTAGAGTATTACTGATATATAGAGAGATATATAGATACTGATACATATAAATATCCTCTGATATATATGTGTATTTATACATATGTGTGTGTATGTGCAAAAATAATCCAAGAGTAGCCTCATTGCTTATGATTTTATATTTCATTCTATTGGAATTAACAATATTAAAAATTATGTTGGAGGAAACATGTTTGACTGCCCAATTCAATTCTACATCCCTCTTTCTAACAGAACTCCATTTGTGCTTAATATTGCCCTCAGGTAAAATGATACTAATTCAAAATTACAGCCAGTCATGAAATCCTATTTCCCTTGATTGGGATTGTTTTGGAGATATGAACCCTGAGAAATTTTCTAAGAATGAGTTCTAGGCTCTTGTGAAAGAGACACTAGAGGTGGAAATTCATGGGGTTTTGTTGTTGTTGTTCTAGACATTGTCATTTTTAGATATTGTACAGGAAAGTGTTCATTCAGTGGGCTTGTGTTGGTCAAACACTAAACATTTCCAAGAAGGCCTGTTCTCAGGACTGACCCACAGCCAGCTTCTAGTTGCTGAGCTCTCAGCCCTTGGAATATTCTACCTGATGGAGTATCTTTGTAAGCCTGAGGCATTGGGACATGCTGTACCTGTTTGACCAGATAGTTTATGCTAGCGATGTGATTTGTGGTTTCTGCTATGAGGAGTCCTGAGTCTGCATAGCTGATATCAGTCATGCAGGCACTGCATGGCCTATGTGACTGATCCCCAGTAAGAATCTGGATGCAAAGCCTCAGGTGAGCTTCTCTCATTGGCAACACTTCAAGTACAGTGTTAAATATCCTTCCCGGAACAATTCAACACATTTGTTCAACCCCACTGGGAAGGAACACCTGGAAGTTTATACCTGGTTTCTGTCAGACTTTGCCCACAAGCCTTTTCCTCTTTGCTGATTTTAACTATAAATAGTTATAGTTTAAACTATAACCATGAGGATAACAGCTTTTGAGTCCTGTGAATCCTTCTAATGAATCACTGAGTGTAGAGATGGTCTTAGAGATCCCTGGCACAGATTTGATCTTGAGGCCACTGAGTAAATCAGTCTTCAAATAAAATCAATGTGATAACAGATACAGTTTAAAATTTTTTTTCTTCAGGAAATTTATGTTTTCCTAGTCATATACCATGTAGATTCAGGAAATAAATGCATTTTATCATCACTGATGTAAGATCAAGCAGATTTTTCTTCAGAAAACCAAACAGATTGTTGAGGTATAGTTGATATACAAAATTTGCACATATTTAACGTATACCTGTTGATGAGTTTGAATATACATGCATACACCTGTGATACCATCCCCACAAACAAGGTAATAATAAATCTATCATCTCTGAAAGATTTCTTGTGTCTTTTGTTTTGTTTTGTTTTTAATGGTAATAACACTTAGTATGAGTTATATTCTTTTAACAAATTTTTAAGTGCACAACCCTGGATTGTTACCTTGCACAATTGTTATACAATGGATCTCTAGAACTTATTTTGTTTAACTAAGCCTTAAACCCATTGAACATTTACCCATTTCCTTCTCCGCATATCCCTTTGGCAACCACCGTTCCATTCTCTGCTTCTGTGAATTTGACTATTTTAGGAGGAATCATACAGTATTTGCCCTGTAATGACTGACTTATTTCACTTAGCATAATCTCCCAGGTTTATCCATGTTGCACAAATGGGAGGATTTTCTTCTTTTTTAAGGCTGATTAATCACTGTGTTTTTCAAAAAAATTCTATTTCATACTTTAGTAGACAAATACCCTTGAATGAGGACAAAGAAAGACTCGGAATATAATCAATTCTTCAATATGCATATTTGTGCATAATGAGTTGGTAACAGAGTCCCATGTTATCCTCCTAGTGAATGTTCAACCATCAGTAGTCCCCAGATAAATACTGGCATAGGAAAGTATCTTTATCATTGCTATGAAATTGTTTTAATCAATTGCTATGTTTTTTTCATCCTAAGTTGATTGAACATTAATAAATATAATGCTAAGAAACATGCCCAAATCACCCAACTAAAGGAGAAGAATCAGTTTGTAAGTCTCCGTCAATCTCAGTACAAACCCATACCATTTGTTGTATATCATAGAGTTTGTCTTCATTGGCACTCCATTTCTATGCCAGTATTTACCTTTCCTCCATACATGTTCAATTATTTAGTCATTCATGCATTCATTAGTATATATTTTGGATGCCTATTAGAACTCAGGTTATCAAACTAAGGACTGGGAAAGCAATGATGGGGAAAAAAAAACAAAACGCACTTCCCGCTCTGATGAGATGTCAAACAAATCATTATTCTATATAAATGCATAATTTGAAAACAAAATAAGAACTATTGATGAGAGGGAACTAATACTATGACATCATATATCAAAGATACACTGACTATCACAGGAGGCATTCTTGAGAAAAATAGTACATTAGATGAGATGACAAAACTTATTATGAATTAACTAGGCCAGAGTGGAGGATGGTGCTTTTCAATATCCTAGCTGCTAGTCACATGTATTTATGGAGCACTAGAGATCCTAGAACAAATTGAGATGCATAGTAAGTGTAAAATACATTCTGGACTTCAAAGACAGTACCAAAAGGAGAATGAAAATTATACAGCAGGAAAGTCAAGTAAGATGACCCCCCTAAGATGAGCAGCCACATCCAACAATATCCACTGGGTTCTCCCTGGAAAAGAGAAAAGCTTTTTGAAAATGTTTTCCTGGAAGCCTTGAGTACAGATTATTTGCTCACTTTTTAAAGAGGAGATATGATTAAGAACCATAACCAAGGAAGTTATTTGGGATCTAGTAGACATGTTTATGCAAATCGAAGGTAATTTGAATCACACTGGAATAGTTTGAATAGTAAACAAAAGGCAAAAAAAAAAGGTAGGAGGAAAGTATAAATGATTTTTTAAGCAGTTTAAGAGGCAGAAAAGAGAGATCCTTGAAGAAGAGGGGGAAGACTTAAAGGAGGTCTTCTGTATGCTTTTTTTTAAGGTAAGTAAGACAATCATATTTTTTCAACTTATTTTTATTTACTTTTTTTTAAGAAGCCAGTACAAAATTTTATTTCATGCCATAATACATTCTGCCAATGAATTCTGAAAAAAACAATATAGGTCTAAGAATAAGTGAAATATTTAATTATCGTAAATAGCAATAGTTGCTTTAAGAAAGCACACTCAAACTTGGTATTTTACAAATTATGAAAAATTGTTACAAGAAGAATCTGTAGAGATTTATTTTATACTATGGATGTTGATCCTTTATTTTAACATCTTCCTTGTTTCTCAAGTATTTTTTTTGTGACACAATTACTTCTTTTTTTAATATATATTTTTTATTTGAGTAGAGTTGATACACAATGTTACATTGGTTTCAGGTGTACAACTTAATGATTTGACAAGTTTATACATTATGCTGTTTTCATCACAAGTATAGCTACCATCTGTCCTATTTCATTGCTATTACAATATCATTGATCATATTCTTTACCCTCTGCTTTTGATTCCTATGACTTATTCCATAATAGGAGGCCTGTATCTACCTCTCCCCTTTATCCATTTTGCCCAACCCTTCAACCCTACCCTCTGGCAACCCTCAGTTTGTTCTCTGTATTTATAGTTCTGATTCTGTTTTTTGTTTGTTAATTCATTTTTTTAGATTCTATTCATGAGCAGAATGATATGATATCTGTCTTTCTCAGCTGACTTATTTCACTTAGTATAATACCCATTAGGTCCATCCATGTTGTCTCAAATGGCACAATTTCATCCTTTTTACAGCTATGTAATTTTCATTGTATATATGCCACTTTTTCCTTATCCATTTGCCTATTGATGGACACTTAGGTTGTTTTCATTTCTTGGCTATTGTAAATAATGCTGCAATAAATATAGGAGAGCGTATATTTTTTTGACTTTGTGTTTTTGTTTTCCCTGGGTAAATAGTGGAATTATTGGATCATATAGTATTTCTATTTTTAATTTTTTGAGGAACATCAATACTGTTTTCCACAGTGGCTGCACCAGTTTGCATTCCTACAAAGAGTGAACAAGGGTTCCTTTTTCCCCACATCCTCACCAAAAATTCTTGTTTTTTGTCTTCTTGATTTTAGCCATTCTAACAGGTGTGAGGTGATATCTCATTATGGTTTTGATTTGCATTTCCCTGATGATGAGTAATGTTGAGCATGTTCTCATGTTCTATTGGCCAGTATGTCTTCCTTGGAAAAGTGTCTATTCAGGTCCTCTGTTCATTTTTGAATCATACTGTTTTTTGGTGTTGAGTTGTATACTTTCTTTATATATTCTGAATATTAACCCCTATCATATATGTCATTTGCAAATATTTGAACTCATCAGTAGTCTATCTTTCTGTTTTCTTGATTGTTTCCTTCGCTGTGCAGAAGTTTTTTTTATTTTGATGTAGTCCCAATACTTTATTTTTGTTTTTGTTTCCCTTGCCAGAGGAGAAATACCTAGAAAAATGTTGCTATGGCTGATGTCAGAGAAAGTAATGCCTATATTCTCTTCTAGGATTTTTATGGTTTTATGGGTTTCAGGTCTCCCATTTAGGTCTTTAATCCCTTTTGAGTTTATTATTGTATATGATGTTAGAAAGAGGTCCAGTTTCATTCTTTTACATATAGCTGTCCAGGCTTCCCAGCACCATTTGTTGAAAAGACTGTCTTTTACCCACTGTATATTCTTACCTCCTTTGTCATAGATTAATTGACCATATAGCTTTGGGTTTATTTCTGAGGTCTCTATTCTGTTCCATTGATCTATGTGTCTGTTTTTGTGTCAGTACCATACTGTTTTGATTACTACAGCTTTGTAGTATATCTTTAAATCCAGAATTGTGATGCCTCCAGCTTTTTTCTTCTTTCTCAAGATTGCTATGGCTATTTTGGGTCTTCTGTGGTTCCATACAAATTTTAGGATTATTTGTTCTAGTTTTGTGAAAAATTCTGTTGGTATGTTGATAGGAATTGCATCAAATCTGTAGATTGCTTTGAGTAATATGCATGTTTTGACAATATTAATTCTTGCAATACATGGGCATGGGTATCTTTCCATTTGTTTGTGTCATCTTCAATCACTTTCATCAGTATTTTACAGTTTTCAGAGTACAAGCCTTTTACCTCTTTGGTTAAGTTTATTTCTAGGTATTTTATTCTTTTTGGTGTAATTGTAAATGTTGTTGTTGTTGTTTTTCTCTTTCTGCAACTTCATTGTCAGGGTATAGAAACACTACCAATTTCTGGGTATTAATTTTGTATTCCACCACTTTACTGAATTCATTTATTATTTCTAGTAGTTTTTTGGTGGAGTCTTTAAGATCTTCCATGTATAATATCATTCATCTGCAAATAGTAACAGTTTATTTTCTTCTTTTCCAATATGATGTCTCTTATTTCTTTTTCTTCTCTGATTGCTGTGGCAAGGACTTCCAGTACTATGTTGAATGAAAGTGGTGAGACTGGAACATCTTTGTCTTGTTCCTGACCTTAGAGGGAAAACTCTGTTTTCCACTATTGAGGAAGATGCCAGCTGTGAGTTTTTCCTATACCGTCTTTATTAATTTGAAGTATGTTCTGTCTAATCACATTTTGAGAGGTTTTTTTTTTTAATTATCACAAACGGATGTTGAATCTCGTCGAATGTTTTCTCTGCACCTACCAAGGTGATCATATGATTTTTATCCTTCATTTTGTTGATGTGGTGTATGACATTGATTGATTTGCATCTTTGCATCTGGGAATAAATCCCACCTGCTGGTGGTGAATAATCTTTTTAATGTATTATTGTATGCAGTTTGCTAATACTTTGTTGAGGCTTTTGAATCTATGTTCATTAGGGATATTGGCTTGTAGTTTCCTTTTTTTTGTGGTGTTTTTTTGTCTTTGCCTGATTTTGGTATCAGGGTAATGATGGGCTCATAGAATGTATTTGGAAGGTTTTTTTCCTCTTCTATTTTTTTTTTTTTTCCTCCTTGTAGGTATTAACTCTTCTTTAAATGTCTGGTAAAATTCACTTCTTTTTTTTTTTTTTTAAAGATTTTATTTATTTTTTAGAGAGCGAGTGAGAGAGAAACAGCATGAGAGGGAAGAGGGTCAGAGGGAGAAGCAGGCTCCCCGCTGAGCCGGGAGCCCGATGTGGGACTCGATCCCAGGACCCTGGGATCATGACCTGAGCCGAAGGCAGATGCTTAACCATCTGAGCCACCCAGGCGCCCGGTAAAATTCACTTCTGAATCCATCTGGTCCTAGAGTCTTATTTTTTGGTAGTTTTTTGATTACCAATTCAATTTTGTTACTTGTTATTCTATTTCTATTTCCTCTTGGTTGAGTTGTAGAATATTGTATATTTCTAGGAATTTATCCACTTCTTCTAGGTTGTCAAATTTGATAGCATGATATTTCATAGTATTTTCTTATAATCCTTTGCATTTCTGTGGTATCAGTTGTTGCTTCTCCTTTCTCCTTTTTGATTTTGTTTATTTTTTGTCCTCTTTCATTTTTTCTTGATGAGTATAGCTAAGAGTTTGTAAATTTTATTTATCTTTTCAAATACCAGCTCTTGGTTTCATTGATTTTTTTTCTTTTTCTTTTTCTTTTTTTTGTTTCTATTTCATTTATTTCTGCTCTGATCCTTACTATTTCCTTTCTTCTACTCACCTTAGACTTTGTTTTTTTCTAGTTCCTTTAGGTATAAGGTTAGATTGCTTATTTGCATTTTTTTTTTCTTATTTCTTGAGGTAGGCCTGTATTGTTATCTACATCCATCTCAGAACTGCTTTCATTATGTCCCAGAGCTTTTTGACTGTTGTGTTTTCATTTTCAATTGTCCCCATGTATTTTTTTATTTTTTCTTTGATGGCTTCATTGACCCATTGGTCGTTTAGTATCATGTTGTTTAGTCTCCATGTGTTTGTGTTTTTCTCATTTTTTTCTTGTGATTTATTTCTAGTTTTATATCACTGTGGCCAGAAAAGATGTATGGTACAATTTCAATGTTCTTAAATTTATTGAGGCTTGTTTTATGGCCAAATATGTGATCTATTATGGAGAATGTCCCATGTACACTTAAAAAGAATGTGTATTCTGCTGTTTTAGGATGGAATGTTCTATGAATATCTGTTATGTCCATCTGGTCCAATGTGTCATTCAAAGGCATTGTTTTCTTATTGATCATTTGTCTGGATGATCTATCCATTGATATAAATGGAGAGCTAACATCCCCTACTACTTTATAATATGATGTATTACCATCAGTTTCTCTCTTTATGTCTATTAATATTTGCTTTATGTATTTAGGTGCTCCAATGTTGGGGGCACAGATATTTACAATTATGATGTTTTCTTGTTGGATTGATCTCTTTATCATTATGTAATGCCCTACTTTGTCTCTTGTTAGTCTTTTGTTTTAAACTCTGTTTTTTCTGATATGAGTATTGCTACCCCAGCTTTTTTTTTTCACTTCCATTTGCATGGGGAATATTTTTCTAACCCTTCACTTTCAGTCTGTATGTGTTTTAGGTCTGAAGTGAGTTTCTTATAGACAGAATATAGGTGGGTCTTGTTTTATTATCCATTCCACCATCCTATGTCTGTTTTTTTTTTTTTTCAAGAACAACTCAACTTTTGTTAAAAGAAAAAAAAAATAAAATGATTATCATGGTTGACAATAGCACTTCAAAAGTAAGCCTCAGGGGTAAGCACTTTCCACAACTTATTTCTCCTAGGCCTGTGCCCCTGGACATTTATTAATAATTGATAGTCATTATCCTTCAAACTTTCTCTTAATTTGGAATTTCCAAAAATGGAAATTATACCAGAAAACATTTCTACATAATCAAATATTAATGTAGGTTTTGTAGAACTTTTAAACAATGGTAACTTGAGCCTACTACTAAAATCTTCCTTGATTTGCAAATTCTATGTCTTTTGATTGGAACATTTAGCCCATTTGCATTTAAAATAATTATCAAAATGTTGTTCTTAATGACATTTTTTCCAATTTATTTTTGGTTGTTTTGGTAGTTCTTTTTTGTTCCTTACTTCTCTTGCTCTCTTTCTTTGTGATCAATGAGTATCTATAATGTTTTGTTTGGCTTTCTCTCTGTTTTTTGTATAAATATCATAGGTTTTGGGTTTGTGGTTACCATGAGGTTCATATATAACATTTTATTTTATTTTTTCATATATAACATTTAAGTAAATAGCAGTCCACATTAATTTGATGGTCATTTAAGCTTAAACACACTCTTGAAGAAGAAGGAAGAGGAAGAGGAGGAGGAAAAAGAAAAAAAGAAAAAAAATCTCTTTTACTTGCCTTTTTACTCCCTTCTCCACATTTTATGTATGTGTTGTCATATTTTACATCTTTATTTCATATTTTTCTTGTGTCTAATTATGGCCATTTCTTTTCTACTTAAAGAAGTCCCTTTAACATTTCCTGTAAGGCTGGTTTATTGCTGATAAACTCCCTTATCTTTTGTTTGTCTTGGAAAATCTTTATCTCTTCTTCAAATCTGAATGATAACCTTGCCAGGTAGAGTATTCTTGGTTGTAAGCTTTTTCCTTTCAGCACTTTGAATACATCAAGCCATTCCCTTTTGCCTTGCAAAATTCCTGCTGAAAATCAGCTGATAGCCTTATAGGTTTTCCCTTGTTTCTTTCTTGCTGCTTTTAAGATTCTCTCTTTATCTTTAACTTTTGGCTTTTTAATTATTATGTGCCATGGTATGGACCTCTTTGAGTATCTTGTTTGGAATTTTTGGTGCTTTTTGGACTTGGATGTCTGTTTCCCTCCCTAAGTTAGGGAGGTTTTCAGTTGTTATTTTTTCTACACCTTTCTCTCTCTCTTTTTCTTGGACCCCTATAATGCAAATGTTCTTCACTTGGTGTTATCCAAGAGATCTCCTCATCTATCTTCATTTTTTAAAAAACTATTTTCTCTTTTTGCTGTTCAGCTTGTGTGCTTTTCATTACCCTGTCTTCCTGATCACTGAAACATTCTTCTGAATCCTCTAATCTGTTGATTCCCTCTAGTGTGTTTTTTATTTCAGTTATTGTATTCTTCAACTCTGGTTCTTTTTAATATTTGCTATCTCTTTGAAGGTCTCATGAGTTCTTCCATCTTTTTTTTTTCCTCCAGCCTGATGAGTATCTTTGCAATCATTATTTTAAATTATTTATCATACACATTCCTTATCTCCATTTTATTTAGTGGTTTTTCTGAGGTTCTCTCCTTGTTCTTTCTTTGGAGCATATTCCTCTGTCTCCCCATTTTGCTTGACTTTCTGTGTTTGTTTCTGTGGATTGGATGAAACAGCTACTTCTCCTAAAGTTGAAGGAGTTGTCTTGTGTATAATGTTCCCTATGCAGACTGTGTGTGCTTGATGGCTTGCTGGCTGGCTGGAGCTGTGGCTTTATATGTTAGTTACTCTTTTAAGCCATGGTTTTTTACAGAAAGAATAATAATAGAAGAAAAAAAAAGAAAAGACAAAATAAAAAAGAGAACAAGAAATAAAAGAACAAAACCAAAAAAATAGATAAGACAAATTTTAAAAAGTAAACAAACAAACAAAACAACAACAACAACACAACAAACCACAAAACCAAGGCTCGTTTTATGTGCCCCCATACCACAGAGTAGCTAGTGTGGGCTAGTAGAACCTGGGCTCACTGAGGTCGCAGGCCCACTATGATGACTGGGACTTGCCTGCTATGGCATCCAGACCCTGTTCTGGTCTATGCTTTTTTTTTTTTTTTAAAGATTTTATTTATTTATTTGAGAGAGAGAGAATGAGAAACAGAGAGCACGAGAGGGAAGAGGGCAGAGGGAGAAGCAGACCCCCTGCCAAGCAGGGAGCCCGATGTGGGATTCGATCCCGGGACTCCAGGATCATAACCTGAGCCGAAGGCAGTCGCTTAACCAACTGAGCCACCCAGGCGCCCTGGTCTATGCTTTTAAGGTAGGGTGAGAATGTAAACCATATTGTTCTCCAGTCCCTCTGACCTGGAGAGCTTTCCTGGAGCTCTTCTGCTTCTTGCCAGAGTTCTAGTGTTGTCTCTTTTATATGCTAGTTTCTCTTTTAAACTATGGCTTTTATCTGTACCCAAGGACTTGTCTGAGTCCTGTTCTGGGCTCCTCAGTACTATCCCTCCCCACAACCATTTGCAGCATTGGGGTGAGAGTTCCCTTTGTTACTGTGTGTCCATCTCTCTTGCTGTCCTTTTGCTGTTCTATCTTTGGTTGTTCAGTAGCTGTGTAGTCTGCCCTCAGTTCTTTAGAAGGAATTGTTGTATAAATAGGTGTAATTTGGTGTGTTCTGTGGAGGTGAGTTCAGGCTCTACCTATATCACCATCTTAAACCAGAACTCTCAAGATAATCATATTTAAAAATGATCCATGAGAGAGAATTTGAATATGAGTATAAATAAAAAAGGGATAACTGAGGGTATAAGGGTAAGTTTTCAGAGGAGCAGTTTTTTGATTTTTCAAAGTACAGTGGAAGGATCAGCTTCCTTGGCAAGTTACTTAGTATTCTATATTAATCTCTACTTAATCACATCATCATGTATCTTTAGGGTATTTACTGTCTTCTGACTGCCAGCTAGCCAGTGTTGTAAAAAATGTACTCTGTTGGGGTAATATAGTTTGACTTCCTAAGCTATTCAAGTCAGCACACCCCTAATGCCCAAAAGAATGACACTCAAGAAGGCATAATGGTAGAAGACATTTGGGTAGCATCCCTGAAACCTTACCTTTGTGTATTCTGCTCTGTGCTTGCCAGCATATGACTGATCCTAGATTTAGTATTATGAAGACCTGAACACATATACAATTGATTTTTCTACAGTTCTCTTTTATATATTTACTTCTTCCCTTTTTTCTATGAGTTCCTTATTGGCTTAGAGCCAACCACAGGGAGGCTGTCAGAATACTGTACATTAGAATTTTTTACAAGCACTTTGATTGCACTATTCACCTTATTCACTATATTCTATAATTATTATTTAATCATTAATTCAATAGTATAACAAACACCTCCTCAAATCCCAGAGTGCTTTTTACATAATTAATACCTAAAAGGATTAATTTCTCCACTATTAAGATCTATGATGTAGAAATCATTATAAGTACTTCTAAGACATTATATAATAGTTAAGAAAATAAAAGAAGGGTGGTTACCTATTTAATGCCAAAAGAAAATAAACATTCTGAGTCCAAAGTGAAGTTTGACTCTAACACCTGAATGGAGTTATCCTTTTGAGGGAATGAGCCATGTAATCTTTCATATATCATTGGTTGGGCTTTACATTTTAACACTCCAACTGAAAATGTGTTCTTTTAAGAAGTGAGACATTCAGTTGAATTGTTCAAAGCCATATATAATGAATGGGACAGATTTTCTTTTCATTACCATTCCTAAGAGCACACTTGCAAGGATCTATGAAAGAGGGTACCTGTTTCACATTTTGGGAACCAAACATTGTTCAATAATATTGAGGATGTTAGTTCAATGAACTAATCAATTTTAGCTTTTAAATATCCTCTTCCATTTTTTTCTACCATCAATTGGAGAACTTTCATGAGAACACACATGACAAAAACAGGATTTAGGCCTTATTCACAAAATCAAAGCTATGCCATGAGAAACCAGCCATAGAGGCATGATGCACATTCTACAATCTCAGAAATAGCCTGAAGTGTTTTCAGACTAGGATAGTTAATTTAGTAGCTCATTAGTAAGTAAAAGGATTTCATAGCACCTCTTTCTAGTACCAATTCCTATGAAAAGCAAGAACCAAAAACAGAACTCACAGGATAGCCTAAGTATGGCAAAAAAGAAAAAAGAAAAAAAAAAGAATTTACATAGAGTATTGAATTTCCGCTTGAAAATATTGGAAAATTTGTCAGTATGACACATTCTCACAATGATTGAACATAGTTTATGGTTGCTTTTCTTTAGAGAAGGTGGGTATTTTCCAGGTCCCCTCGTTTCTTACTGTCCTTCTGACAGTAAGTTTTAGTGTGAACTTCCTTTTCTGCTGACCCATTTCATTGACATATCATAATTGTCTGAGTAACTTAATTGTCAATCCCTGATCAAAAGAAAGGTTCTTTAAACATTTTGCATGAAAACAGCTGTTTGACAATTTGAATTAAGCTTTGACCTCACTAGGGCAAGAGTAGGATGAGAGTTCATAGCAGAAGACTTACACAGGATGCTCAGGTGTGACAATAGTCTCTGTCAGCATCCATAAATTAAATGTAGGCTAGTTCTGCAACCCAGTTATACAAGCCATTCTAACCTACCTAGTGTGGGAAATAAACATCCAGTGCCATATGGATAAAGGAAATCATGAAATAAGTCTGTAAAATCATGACTGTGGTCATATTATGTACAAACACTGAGCTATTGTTTTCTAAAATAGGTAGTTTGTATCATGGGGTGCTGAAGAGGATGTTAGAGAACATTTTTGTCACAAGTCTCCATCTTGCCATTAAAACATAAATGTTCTTGCCATTGAAGCAGAAATGCTCGATGTAACTGTGATTCTGCTGTGTTGTTTGCTGTATGCAAACTTTTCAGAGAAAATCATTTGGGGCTCAGGTCCTGTTCTAGCTGTTGTACATATAGGTGGTATTAGAGTAGACTTTTCTAACAATGACTCTCACCACTCCTGCCACATTAATACTCTCTTACTAAAAAGAGGAAAATAAATATAAAACATTTTCTCTAGAAAACTTGAATATAGATTTCATCCTCATTTGCATTACCTTTTTTTCTTAAATTAATACAGGTAAACACACATCTTAACTTTATAAAGGCATAAAAAACTCCCAACTTCAAAACTATAACTGTTAAGTTATTCAGAGTAATATTAAGATATTCAGAAATAGCAATCTTTTTTACATTTAATTTAATTTTATTATGTTATGTTAGTCACCATGCAATACATCATTAATTTTTGATGTAGTGATCCATGATTCATTGTTTTCGTATAACACCCAGTGCTCCATGCAGTACATGCCCTCCTTAATACCCATCACCAGGCTAACCCATCCCCCCAGTCCCCTCCCCTCTAAAACCCTCAGTTTATTTCTCGGAGTCCATAGTTTCTCATGGTTCATCTTCCCCTCCAATTTCCCCCCCTTCATTTTTTCCTTCCTTCTCCTAATGTCCTCCATGCAGAAATAGCAATCTTAATAACAATTAGAGATGTTACTAAGTGCACAAATAACCCAAAATATTACTCAGATCATAGGGAATATAATCACTAAAATGCTTGCTAGCAGAATAATGGCCACATGTGCAAGATAATCATATGAAATGCCAAAGACCAAACAAATGGGAAAGGGTACTTAGGAAAACTGAAGAGTGAAATTTCAATATTTTTAAATATGTCCACAACTTGATAAACTAACCAACAGGACATCGGCTGCACTAAAATTTTCTCAGGTGTATATAAGCCCTTGGGAGATAATTCTCAATGACTCTCCTGTCTTTCTGCAATGTTATTAGCAGAAGCACCAATAGCTTTTGTTTTGGACTATCTTTTCAAGGATGCTTATATTTCAAATGACCTTAGAAGATAGAAATAATGTCTCCCTGGAGGGAACAAAGATTGGGCATGTTTGCTTACAGCCTAACATAAAAGATTTGAGTTAATTAAACTCAGGATTCCTCAAACATTCTCAATCTTATAGCTGAATTTTAAGCTTCCAAAGATTCCTTAACCATCACAGTATCTACCTGGGATGTTCTATGTTGTCCCTGTGAGACTGGGGGAAGAAGGACAACTGATATGCAAGGTTAGCTTATGCTGCTTACTGTCCCAAGATGATAAGGTCCTCCCTCTGATCCAGGATTCTCATATCTTCTGTTATCATCCATAATAGTGTGGCAGACTAAATTCTTAGTGTTCAATGGCGTAAAATCTCAGATCCTTCCCGCTTAATAATGCAGCAAGCCCTAAGCCCACATTCTTATGTCAGTAACTGAATCCAGTTTTCCAATCTTTCCAACTTCTGGCTTGTGAATAGAAGTTGATTTTTACAGTTACCTGAGCATATAGTTCTGGATTCATTTATTCAATTTTTCAAACTTTATTTTCTCATAATGAATTCATATCATGTCCCAGTTCATTGATTGAATAGTAGAAATGAAAATTATAAACATTAAATCTACAACAACATACCCCCACCCATGACAAACCTCTCTGAATCTCCCTGCTTCTAACCTCTACTTGTAGTACCAAGTTTATTAATTAAATAGGCATTACCTAGAATAAGAATATTGGGTGTTGCATTCTGCTAAGTCAACTAATTTTGGACATCTATCATGACCTAAAATGCAACACTGACACTGAAACTTCTTTAGTGCACAATAATAACTTTATAGTGACTTTTAAGCTTCCAAAGATTTGAAAGCATATGTGTGAAGTGGCCTTGCTGTTTCTGTTAAGCAGCTCATATTATGTGTCCCAAAATACTTCCAAAATTGTACTATTAGAGCTGAGGCTCTTTCTATGATCACATTGATAGAATTACAATTTTCAATGTCAGATCTACAGATTCCATGGTTTCATTTCTGCTCTTGGCTTTTGATTTGGAATAGCTCAAGTTGTTATTTCTATTATATTCTCTATAACTCTCTGTTAAAATAGCACTGCATGGTAATATCCATGTGGAACAAGTTTCTGAAAATGAATGACAGTTAAAGTTTAAAATAACTGTGTGGTTCTCCTTTTCACAAAAATACTTTTTTTTTTTCTTCTTTTTTAACTCACTTGACATAGTCCCCTAAAGAGCCCTATTGGTAGTGAAAAAGATCCCAGGTCAATTTGTTCCTTATCAGTCAAGAGCATTGAAAAGGCTGACTGGAAGATGTTATAGTTATCTTTTCTTGTTAGGCTACAGGGAAAATAAGTTATGTGGCACAAAGATCCAAAGCTTATTCATGAGATTTCCCTGTTAATGCTACTAACAAAAGGGTTATCATCCTTCCTATAAGACCTCTGAGAGGTAACTCATGAAATGTGAGATTTCAGAGAAACCTAAATCTCTGCCATTACCTATATGATACCCATAAGAGTCCCTCACTTTTCTTTTAAGTTTATTACTGACTTTAAATAAAAAATAGAGCTGAAGCTTCTCCAAAGTACTGATAATGAGAAGAGTGAGTCTGGGCATTGAGAGTTTAGCTAAGCTACACCATAGTATTGCTGCCTCAGCATCCATTGGCTTTGGCCCAGTGGCCTGTAGGGACTTTAAACTGACACCAGTTCCCTCATGCAAATGCATGTCCCAAGTAACAGCCTGCAGAGCCATAACAAATATAAGTTCTTGATATGAATTCCCCAGTGATCCTTGTGATCATTAGCCTCCCCCATCTCCTAAAGTATTCCCTTTGTGTACCTCTTAAATAAGACCTCTGTAGAGCTTATCAAAATTCTGCTTTTCCTAGTTTGAATCAACCAATCCAGCTGTAGCCAGGGAATTCCAAAGCACTTCATCCATGGACCCCAACAAAGGCATATACCCCAGTCCTGTCACTCTACTTGTACTATGCCTTGATCTCCCTGTGTGGCTTTTTGAGGCATGCTGTGTACTTCCTCCAGTTTCTCTTATGGTCTTGTAGTCTTTTGTCAAGCACTGGCTCATTGTCTGACACCCTGTACTCCATATAACAAATGTTAATTTAACAAAGTCAAGTCAAAACACAGGCAAGAGAGCAATTCTTATATGATCAGCTCAAGTATAACCTTTACTCATGTTTCCTAGGTTTTCTCCCTGCAGGAATAGACCTGCAGACAGTGTTACTTTCTATTATAGACAGAACTCCTTGAGGTGAGTGATTATGTCTTATTTTTGTATCTTCAGTATGTGGAACATTCTATGACATACAATGAGTATTAATAAATACTAATGACAGGATGAACAATTATTTCAGCATTTTTCTGTACAATCTTCTGTGGCATGAGAGATTCAGAAAGTTTTATCTGAGCAAAATCTTGGCATTCAGATTATCACCCTTGTGAGTGATCTAACTCTGACTTTGTGGTCTCAAATCTAAAATCTGAATTTCTTCCTTATTCTTGGAAGTGTTACTTCCTAGTCTTTCCTCTGAATTTTTTTTTCAAGGCTGAAGGGACTTCTCTGACATCCTTCTAAATTATTTTATGGATGTAAGCCTCAGTTATACTATAACATATCACATTTATGGCAAAAACATGTTGAATGAAATATTGTTTTATGTCTGGGTTTAAAAGATATGATTAGATATGTAGCAGTAGATATTAAGACCAGATATCATCATATTTTGTCTTTGTAGTTGTGATAAGGCCAAAAACAAAGATGATTTTGTTTAACCATCAGTTTAACTGACCTTATTTACTAGTGTAGCTAATATATAGTCCAGCAGCATCCTCCTCCCTCCAGCACCACCTTTAATATTCAGGCAATAAGTATAATATATACTATGATACTGGGGAAATTGGGGAAGGGGGACAATAGTCACATTTCTGTACCCTGCTGCATTTCATATTATTCTACTTTTCCTTGGATTATTTTTTATTCTTGCTGAGCTAGGTATGCTTCTGTAGACTGCTTACTGGTCTATAGTACATTATTAAATTTTCAAAGCTCCTTCAACTCCTCACACCTCCCAAAATGTGTTAGGGAATACAATTCTGTGTGGTAGTAACCAAAGTCAAGTATCCAGAGAACCTAGCAACAGGCTAAAATTTCTTTGGCATCCCCCTATCAAGGACATAGGGCCATATATGCAAATTAGGTCACAGGAAATGCCCTGACTATTCCATAGTCTCTTAAGGTAGATATGCAAACTAAGCTCTAATAGATAGTGACCCTGGGTTAATTAAATAAAACATGTAATCTATTTATATTTTGTTAGTGGATCTAGCCACCTGAAGCTTGAATTAAATAAGACCTTACCTAGAGAGAAACAAAAATTCAAATTACCAAAAATCTTACTGTCATGTTTGATCCAGTAAATGTATGTAAAAAATGCATATGACCACCTGTTAAGTATTTTTATTATTGTTGCATCTTAAAATTATAAATAAATTAGAAAATCATATGAAAGAATTAATAAAATTGGTAAAGCCCTAGCCAAACTTATCAAAAAGAAAACAGAAAGGACCCAAATAAATAAAATCATGAATGAAAGAGAAGAGATCACAACCAACACCACAGAAATACAAACGATTATAAGAGAATATTATGAGAAATTATATGCCAACAAATTGGGCAATCTAGAAGAAATGGATAAATTCTTGGAAACATATAAGCTATCAAAACTGAAACAGAAAGAAATAGAAAATTTGAGTACACCCATAACCAGCAAAGAAACTGAATCAGTAATCAAAAATCTCCCAACAAACAGAAGTGCAGGGCCAGATGGCTTCCCAGGTGAATTTCCCAAAACATTTAAAGAAGAGTTAGTACCTATCCTTCTCAAATTGTTCCAAAAAATAGAAATGAAAGGAAAACTTCCAAACTCATTCTATAAAGCTAACATTGCATTGATTCCAAAATCAGACAAAGACCAAATTAAAAAGGAGAATTACAGGCCAATATCTGTGATGAATATGGATGCAAAAATTCTCAATATACTAGCAAATCAAATCCAACAGTACATTAGAAGAATTATTCACCATGATCAAGTGGAATTTATTCCTGTGCTTCAAGTGTGGTTCAATATTGGCAAATCAATCAACATGATACACATTAATTAAAAAAAAGGATAAGAACCATATGATCTTTTCAATAGATGCAGAAAAAGGCACTTTCCAAAATACAGCATCCATTCTTGATAAAAACTCTCAACAAAGTAGAGATAAAGGGAACACGCCTCAACATCATAAAGGCCATATATGAAAGACCCACAGCAAATATCATCCTCAATGGGGTAAAACTGAGAGCTTTTCTTCTATGGTCAGGAAGAAGACAGGGATGTCCACTCTCACCATTGTTATTTAACATAGTACTGGAAGTCCTAGCCTCAGCAATCAGACAACAAAAAGAAATAAAAGGTATCCAAATCAGCAAGGAAGAAGCCAGACTTTGACTGTTCACAGATGACATGATACATTGCAGGTACGTGAAAACCCAAAAGACTCCACCAAATATTACTAGAACTGAAATATTAATTCAGCAAAGTCACAGGATACAAAATCAATGTACAGAAATATGTTCCATTTCTATACACCAATAATGAAGCAGCAGAAAGAGAAATCAAGGAATTGATCCCATTTACAATTGTACCATAATACACCTAGGAATAAACCTAACCAAGCAGGTAAAAGATCTATACTCTGAAAACTATAGGTACTTGTGAAAGAAATTGAAGATGACATAAAGAAATTGAAAAACAGTCAATGCTCATGGATTGGAAGAAAGAATATTGTTAAAATATTTATACTATCCAAAGTAATCTGCACATGTAATACAATCCCTAACAAAATACCAACAGCATTTTTCACAGAAGTAGAAGAAACAATTCTAAAATTTGCATGGAACCACAAAAGACCCCAAATAGTCAAAGTAATCTTGAAAGAGAAAAGAAACCTGGAGGTATCATAATTCCAGACTTTAAGCTTTATTACAAAGCTATAGTCATCAAGACAGTATGGTACTGGCATAAAAACAGACACATAGATCAATGGAACAGAATAGAAAACCCAGAAATGGACCCACAGCTATGGTGTCAACTAATCTTCAACAAAACAGGAATGAATATCCAGTAGAAAAAGACAGCCCCATCAACAAAAGACAGTCTCTTCAGACTTCCCCAAAGTCTCTTGGGAAAACTAGACAGCAACAGGAAGAAGAATGAAACTGGACCACTTTCTTATACCATACACAAAAATAAATTCAAAATGGATAAAAGACCTAAATGTGAGACAAGAAATCATCAGTATCCTAGAGGAGAACACAGGCAGCAACTTCTTTGACCTCAGCTGTAGCAACTTCTTACTAGACATGTCTCTGAAGGCAAGGGAAACAAAAGCAAAAATGAACAATTGGTACTTCAAGATAAAGCTTCTGCACAGTGAAGGAAACAATCAACAAAACTAAAAGGTAACCTATGGAATGGGAGAAGATATTTGCAAATGACATATCTGATAAAGGATTAGTATCCAAAACCTATAAAGAACTTATGCAACTCAATACCCAAAGAACAAATAATCCAGTTAAGAAATGGACAGAAAACATGAATAGACATTTTTCTGCAAGAAGACATACAGATGGCTAGCAGACAAGATGCTCAATATCACTCATCATCAGGGATATACAAATCAAAACTACAATGAGATATCACCTCACACCTGTCAGAATGGCTAAAATTAACAACACAGGAAACAACAGATGCTGGAGAGGACGCAGAGAAAGGGGAACCCTCTTACACTGTTGGTGGGAACGCAAACTGGTGCAGCCACTCTGGAAAACAGTATGGAGGTGTCTCAAAAAGTTAAAAATAGAACTACCCTCTGATCCAGCAATTGCACTACTAGGTATTTACCCAAAGGATACAAAAATACTGATTTAAAGGGGCACATGCACCCTGATGTTTATAGCAGCATTATCAACAATAAACAAGTTATGGAAATAGCCCACATGTCCATCGACTGATGAATGGATAAAGAAGATATGGTGTGTGTATGTGTATATATATTATACACATTATAATAATATATTATAATAATATATGAGATGTGGTCTATCTATATATCTATCTAAAGAAGATGTGCCATACACATACACATACACACACACACACACACACACACACACACCATGGAATATTACTCAGCCATAAAAAAGAGTGAAATCTTGCATTTGCAACAATGTACATGGAGCTGAAGTGTCTTACGCTAAGTGAAATAAGTCAGAGAAAGACAAATACTATATGATTTCACTCATATGTGGAATTTAAGAAACAAAACAGATGAATATAGGGGAAAGAAATAAAAAAGAGAGGGAGGCAAACCAAGAAACATACTGTTAACTATAGAGAACAAACTGAGGGGTGCTGGAGGGAGGTGGGTAGGGGATGGGCTAGATGAGTGATAGGTATTAAGGAGGGTACTTGTGATGAGCATTGGGTGTTGTATGTAAGTGATGAATCACTAAATTCTACTCCTGAAACCAATATTACAATATATGTTAACTGACTAGAATTTAAATAAAATTTTAAAACAAAATGTTTGCAAAAAAATAAATAAATGCAATTTAAAAACAAAGAAAAGAATACAGAAGTATAAGTAACAGTAAAATCACTGCTAATAACACAATTCTAAGGCAACGGTTGTTAGTTATCTTGTCATTTTATGTTCTGACTTATTTTTCAATGAAAGTAATTGAAAATTTCATGTATAATATTATACTTTGTTTCATTTAAACAATCTGATATAATAAATATTTCAATATCAATTTATGAGGTCAACATAGCAAAATGATTAAGAAAATGAATTTTGGGACCAGATGCCTGGGTTTTACCCTAGCTCTGCTGCTTGCAAAACTGGATGACCTTAGACAAGTTATTTAAAATTTTTATACCTAAAGTTTATCAAAAATAAGAGTTAGTAGTAGCATATTTCTCATAGGGTCCTTGTGAAAATTCTCTGTGTTAATACACATTAAAATGCTTAGATTAACACCTGGCACATTAGTAAATGCTATAAAAAAGTTAACCACAATTTTTATTGTCTGGATATTATTATATTTTATATATATCAACCAATTTGTTCCATTGGTCCCTAAAGTTGGAAATTTTTTTCCCAATATTTATAAATAAAAAATGTTTTGATGAATTTTCTGTAAAACATATAGCTACTTTTAAAATAATTTTCCTTGAGGATATCTGCACATGTTAAATGATTTGGCCAAGGGGCGCCTGGGTGGCTCAGTCATTAAGTGTCTGCTTTCGGCTCAGGTCATGATCCCGGGGTCCTGGGATCAAGCCCCATATCGAGCTCTCTCTCAGCCGGAAGTCTGCTTCTCCCTCTCCCACTCCCCCTGCTTGTGTTCCCTCTCTCGCTGTCTCTCTCTCTCTCTGTGCCAAATAAATAAATAAAATCTTTAAAATAAATGATTTGGCTAAAAACAGGATCTGAAGACATTTGATACATATGGATAAATTTTCTCCCCCAAGAAGAAAGCACAGACATAAAAACTCAAATAGGAGTTTATGAAAGTGACTTATCATCATTGAATAATATAAATATTTATTTTAATGGCATCACACTATTAATTTTAATTTGAAGTAATTTCATTACATGCAGAACAGAATATATATTTATGCATTTACAACATGTTTGAGTTGATTTGTGTTACCCCAAAATTCATTTGGTGAAGTTATAACACCTAGTACCTTATAATTTGAAAATAAGGTCATTAGTGATGTAGTTAGGTACGGATGAGGCCATACCGAAGTAAAGTGGGCTCCTAATCCAAGGCTATTCGTGTCCTTATAAAATGGGGAATTCAGATACAGACATGCACAGGGAGAACACCATCTGAAGTTGAAGGTGAAGCTCAGAGTGATGAAGTAGAAGCCAAGGAACACCAAAGATCACCATCAAATCACTGAAAACTAGGAGAGAGGCTTGGAATAGATTTTTCCCCATGGTCCTCAGAAAGACTGATGGCCTCCAGAAACATGAAACAATAATTTTCTGTTGTTCTAGGCCACCCATTTTGTGGAACTTTATAATGGCAGCTTTAATAAACTAATATACTACCTTTGGGATTTCTTCTTTAGTAAGTATACTGTGTGAATTCTTTACCCATTTATATGCCAGGCTCTTAATATTTTTCTTTTGTATTTGATGTGCTCTTTTATATAGTTGTGTGTGGTGTCCCTTTCTCTAATATGTTCACTGGTACCGTAATTAGGATAGTTTTTGGACTAACTCTTCTTCTTCTTTATAATCAGTTCTCTATCTTACATTAAGCTGTTGTTTTAGTCACCATACTTTAAAAAAATAGAATTTGTTACCCAGGAGAACTGGATTTTCCCTTTATTTCTCCCTTTTTATAATTTTTAATAGTGTTCTGACCTATTTCTGTTTCCTTAGTTTTCTTCTCACGGTCGTCTTTTAAATCAGTAATTATGTTTCAAAATTGATTGAATCTTTAGATAAATACATACACACACACACAGAGTGAAGGAAAACTAGACGTTCTCTCCAGAGAAAGGGATATCATAAGTATCAAAAGTAAAGCAGAACTTGTTTTATTACATTCATTTTCACACATATATAAACTTAATTTCATGTTCATGTTATAGTTAGACAGTAGTGACAACTATAAATCTATTCAAAGTGAAATTCTAATATAGTTTTGAGAGAAAATAAATAGCAGTGGTTAAAATATAGAACATCTATTTATGTTTTTGGAATGCACAGAAATTTAAGTTAATTGCAAGCTGATGTGATTGTTCTTTTTCTTAAAGTATTTAAACATTGCATGCCAACCAGTTCCCTGTTCCCATATCTTTAAGCTATGCAACTGATAAGAGATTTAAAACTCATCACACTCATTGCTCTATCTATGTAGTGATTTAGTTGTCTAAAATTGTAGGGTGCTATTCCTTCAGGTTAAAGACAGCTGCAATTTGGCTCCAGTTAGGAGAAATGATAACAGAATCTATGATTTGTTTAATAGATAAAACAGTCTTATCCATTTTCATATAATTTCCTGCATCTACATTTTTTACATCCTACATTTCCTAATTTCCTGTTAAAAGTCAACTACAAAGGATTTCATTAAGTGTGGGCTTATTGAAGCGTGCCTGAGTGGGTCAATTGATTAAGCAAAGGACTCTTGGTTGGGCTCAGGTCATGATCTCATGGGTCCTGAGATTGAGCCTTGGTGGAGCCCCAGGTGGAGTCCCCAGTGGAGCCCTGTGTCCAGCTCCGGGATCTGCACTCAGCAAGTAGTCTGCCTGAAGATTCTTTCCCTCTGCCCCTTCCCCCTCAAATAAATAAATAAATCTTAAAAAAAAAAAAAAAAAAGAAGAGTGGGCTTCCTGTGATGGGTGAATGTGTTAGAAAAGTTTCATGTCCTTTATGGTTTCAAGTGATTAATTATATAAGATGTAAAGTTTAAGGTAAATCTTGTTTGAGAAATGTGCCTAGGTTTTGATTTTCAAGATTTTTTCTTAAAAAAGATCAATTTCAAAAAAATGAAATAAATTTACTAAAAGAGCAAACATTCAAATACTTGATAAACAAGATATAATTGTGTTTTCAGCAAAAACCCAAATCAAAGAAGAGCAATCAATTTAAAACTCAAAAAAAAGTGAGGATTTTCTAAGAAATTTATACAGGGGCACTTATTTATTAAATATGTATGCTATTAAAAAATTTATATATAAGAAATTATATATAAATTTCTTTTCTCGGGCATGGAGACCCAACTTATTTCTAAAAATCACAGTATTTCAGCTTGATAAAATCTAATGAAATCCAGCTTTCTCTCTCTCTCTAATAAAAACTATATCCATTCCATATATAGTGATCTATTACACTCAATATAAGATCTGAAAGGACAAAATGTATACCATCAAGAAGTCAATGAACCAAATTGGTTTATGTATCTGTTCCAAACCAATTTTACTGGAAAACTTCAGACCATATTGTATAGTGACTTTTTTTCTGTTTTGTGATTTCTCTCCTTTGGTTTTATTACATTTCCCATTTTGGCTTTTCTTTTTACATCCTCACAAAGATATTTAGATGGACTTTCATAACTTTAATAATAGGTGTAAAGAAAAGGGTTTGAATTTGTTTTTCTTAGTGTTGAAAGAACTTTCTGTTTCTGCACCCATTGTATTATCATAACTAGTTAAATTCCAGAGGCCCCTTCATTATTTTCACTGAAATGTAAATAAGAAATTTATATTACTCCAATCATGAATGTATTGGTTTATGTAGTAATAATCCTGGTCCCAAGCACAGGAATGTCCAATATTAAATAAAGTATTCTGGGGCCTGATTCTTTAATTCCAGTACTCAGTACTGGAAAGGACCAGGGGGAACACTGCTATAGTTACTGGCGGTTTAGGAATCTACTTGCTACATAGTCATCTGATACCTGAAACATACTATTATAATTTAAGAGTTAATGAGACTCTGGAGCCATGACTGAAATTAAGGAGTCTGCCTTTGTTCTGACTGGAGCTAATGGGCAAAGTAGTAGGCTACTTTTATTTATTTATTTATTTATTTATTTATTTATTTATTTATTTATTTATTATTATGTTATGTTAATCACCGAACATTACATCATTAGTTTTTGATGTAGTGTTCCATGATTCATTGTTTGCATATAACACCCAGTGCTCCATGCAGAACATGCCCTCTTTAATACCCATCACCAGGCTAGCCCATCCCCCCACCCCCTCCCCTCTAGAACCCTCAGTTTGTTTCTCAGAGTCCATAGTCTCTCATGGTTCGTCTCCCCCTCTGATTTCCCCCCCTTCATTTTTCCCTTCAATCTTCTTCTTTTGTGTGTTTGTTACTTTTTTTAATTTTTTTATTGTTATGTTAATCACCATACATTACATCATTAGTTTTTGATGTAGTGTTCCATGATTCATTGTTTGTGCATAACACCCAGTGCTCCATGAAGAACTTGCCCTCCTCAATACCCATCACCAGGCTAACCCATCCTCCCACCCCCCTCCCCTCTAGAACCCTCAGTTTGTTACTTTTATATTCAAAATATGTGCCCTCTTTTGGCTTGAACTGGATTTTAAATGTGCTTTATAATAATTTACATACCAAGTAAAAATTCTAATGATAGATAATCCAGTGGCCCCATTTTCCAGGAAAACCACCTGCAAACTGGATAAGAACCACTACTCTAAGGGCATATTTTTCGTCATAGGCAGGGAGTGGTCCAAGATGCAGTCTATGTTCCTGTAACAAGAGGGGCTGTTCCTCTATTTATAACAGTGCACCACAGGACAAGAGCCAGTGTGTTGTGCTGCCTTACATCACAAGGGATCAAATTATATGGAGATAGAAAAGGGAATATCCTGGGCTTTATTCTCATGCAAAGATAACATAACATCATTTCTGGCTACTCTGTTATTCCTGGTTACCTGCCTCTTTCCTTGGTTTTATTCTTCTTCATAGTACTTAACTCCCTCTAACATATGATTGTATCTAATTAATTTTATATATAATTATATATAATTAAATTATATCTAATTAATTATATGTAAATAGTTATATATGTGTTATATATATATATTTTTTAATTATCTGATGTGACCAATAGAATTTTTGCTATTTATTTTCAGTGCTGCTATCTAAATGTGTTTAAGGCAATTATAACCACTCAAGAAATACTTTTGAATGAATAAATAAAGGGGAATCAAGAGTTACAAACTCATTCATTAACTTTCAGCACACTGTTATACATTATAGCTTACATGTGTGCTAATTAACTGGATTTATATATTATATTATCTAATTTAAATTAAAATCACCTATATCAAGTGGACTCCCTTAGAAAGATTCCTGCAAAGGTTAGAGACAGAACTAATATTGGGAAGATAAACAAATAAGAAAACAACAATTGAAATTTCTCTTACTTCAAGGGTAAGATTTTTATTAGTCTTATTATAAGGTAATATCAATAATAATCTAATAAAATCCAATAAAGTGGTAGCTTTTCAAGATTACAATTAATTGAAACAGAATTTATACATAGTATTTTTTTAAGATTTTATTCATTTATTTGAGAGAGAGAGAGAACAAGCAGGTGGAGAGGGAGAGGAAAAGGGAGAAACAAACTCACTGCTGAGCAGGGAACCCTATGTGGGGCTCAATCCCAGAACCCTGGGATCATGACCTGAGCCGAAGGCAGACGCTTAACAGACTGAGCCACCCAGATGCCCCTTTATATAGTATGTTTAACAGAATATCATCTCCTATACTGTCCTTTGAGATTTAATTGGATAAGTAGATACAGAAAATGTTGATAGGAAGAGATAGAATATACATAGTTTTCTTTTTCCCTATTGTATGGGTGATTGACAAAATATTGGATTCCACTGATACATAGTTTTTAGTAGTAGATCATCAGCAGGACTTGTAAATATGCTTTCTATACATAACCTTAATGATGATAATAATACTGTTTTAATAATAATAACAACAACAATCTGTATTTGGTGAGCATTTGCTATGTGGGGGAGAAGGTACTCAGTGTTTGTTTACATGTATCCCTATGGCCCATGTATCCCTATTGTAAAGGTGAAGTAATTGAAATTAAGAGAAGTGAAATAACTTGCTCCAGTTTATATACCTAGAAAATAGCAAAACCAGAATTTAAACTCTGGGAAGCCTAATTACAAAGCCCATATTTTAAACACCCAAAAAATATTTTATAAAATTAATATTAGTAAGACTAAATCCATCTATATCAATATATATGCACACATATTCAAGGAATGTAAGTACTCAATAAATTATTGAATGAAGGAAGGAAATAAATTATTAAAAAGGTGATTTTCTAATGGCAGACACATTTTTGTAATAGTTAAATATGTATAAAATGAGCTGACATTATTTCACTAGTGTTTCTTATTTCTAATCAAGGTAACAAAAATGTAGACTTCTACATTCTTCACCTTGTCAGTTGATAGCAAACACGTTCTGTGAAATGCATGTTGGTCAAATGTTAATAGATGAGTCCTAGAAAATATTTTATTAGGCACTGCAGACATCTACATAACTATCAAAGCGTATTTCCAAATTTTTGGTAAATGTGCTCCAAATTGCTGCCAAGATTTTTTCTCAGAATAATTTATTAGTGTTCTGTTTCTGTTTTTAGTATACTATGATGGAAATGCCCATGACTAGATATCAATATCTCCTGTGCAATGCCAGATTTTAAAAGTGTGTTTAAAACTGAAGAAACAGGCTCCTTATGATTTTTAATGTCCTCAAATTGTAGTTTACGAGGCATGTCTATATACCCTTTTTCCAAACTCAATCTCTTAAGGCATCCCGCTCATCTCTATATCAAGCAATATGACAGTATTTTGCCTGATATGACATACTGTTACATGTCTCTGTGCATTTTTATATTTCTTCTCCCAGAACTACCTTTACAACCCAGTTCTAAGAGGCAAATTCCTTGTCATGGTTTTGTATAGAAATATGACTCCTACAACAGAATTAAAGCCTACCCCTTTGTACTGCCTTGAGAAGCTGTGCATACTTTCATCATTACCATCATTACATTATTATGCTTTTTGAGAATAGGAGCAATGTCTGACTACTTTTTATCTCTAGTGTCTAACATAATACTTGAATTGTACTGGACATTCAATAAATATTTACTAAGCTAAAATTCAATTTCTACAGCCTTATATATTTTCTTATAATGTAAGCTTCCTCTTTCAGGACATTTATACTTTAGGAAAATTTTGTCACTACAGAGATGGACAAGCTGTTACTGATAAATTAATAGGTGTTTTTATGTTATCACAGTCCAAGTTTTTGTAATTGGGTTTTGGAAATAACAAATACAAGCAAAGCAGAAAAATAATTTTATTTTTAATACTGTTTTTCATGCCTCTGTGGGTAAAACAATAAGATCAAATCATAGTTTTCAATAATGTTTTCATTAGGAAAAATAACAATTTTATTGGGATTTATAATGACCTACAACACAATGCAATTGAATTAGATTTATTAGAGTTCATTGCTACATTTTTAACATTTACATTAATTTTGAAGGCAAAAATGCAATTTCAGTAGAAGACAATTTTTTCATGATACATTGTTTTAACTTATATAAAAGACTTAGTGACACAATGAAAATATCAGAAGCAGTAGAAAATGTCAATCAATGCATGTAAAACTAAAAGCACTAGTACTTTTCCCATGTGAGTGAATGACTGTCGATACATTGCTTCTCCTAAAATGCTGTTAATCAGAATCCAAGAGAAACAATTGCTTAGTAATTGTCAAGATCATGTACATACCAAGTAGTTTTGATTATTTTGACCAATTTAATTCTATTTAACATTGAGTTTCACTTCTGTCCAAAATACTGTACTGGACATCATAGAGAACTCAAAGATGAGTAGGGCACACTTTTTAACCCTCAACATGCTTACAGTCTAAGAGCACAAGAAAACTTGAAAACAAGTAGGTGATATTTCAACAATTTAAAAATAAAAAATTGGGGTGCCTGGGTGGCTCAGTCGGTTAAGCATCTGCCTGTAGCTCAGGTCATGATCCCAGGGTCCTGGGATAGAGTCCCGCATTGGGCTCCCTGCTCAGCGGGGAGTCTGCTTCTCCCTCTCTCTCTGCCTCTCCCCCCTGCTCATGCTCTCTTGCTCACTTGCTTGCTCTCTCAAATAAATAAATAAAATCTTTAAAAATTTTTTAAATGGAATAATGTAAGAATTATTAAAAATAATTAGTGGAAATGTTTAGGAGGCTAAAAATAATATTAAAAATGATTATATATAATATTAATTATACATGATCTATAATGACATAAAATACATAGAATAATATATTCATCATCCAGTAAACTATTGAAATTCAAACACATTTGGTATTTCATCTACAAATATTCAAATATGCAGCATAAATTCATTGGTAACTATATTCACCTAGTTTTTATCACCATAGGTGATAAAGATTTTTTACTGTTTCAATTTCCTAAAGTATGCTATGAATTTTTAGTGTCATGAGATGTGAACCTAGGTGGTAAAACAGACAAAATTAATAAAAACAGTTACACATCTGATTTAGTGCTTAACTAGAAAATTATAAACAGTTTCTCAAAAATCATGATTCACCAGATATTATTGTTTAGGTCTAGGATAAATAACCCACTTAGGATTTTGTTTAGCTTGTGTTTTTGCTTTATTTTTATTTGTTTGTTTTGTGTTTTACAGAGCTGATTTAACAAAAACTATGAAATAAATAATGGTCACATATGGTCATGCCATAAATCCTGAAGGTAACACACAAGTGACTAAAATATGTCTCTAATTTTCTTTTAAAGGAATTCCTAGTATGGAATAGAGGTAGCCTCAAACAACCACATTTTTTTAACTTTCTTATAAAAGTTCAACAAAAAGGGAATTGCAGGTACAGGTAAGATGGTGAGCTGACATAATGTGAGTAAGTCCTTTGTGCCAAGCACCTACAGTACTGCATGAAATATAACAACAATAAAACAGCCATAAAATACATCACTGAGCTCACCAATAATAAGTTAATCTCTACATGCCATAAACAAAAAAAGAAGCTAAAAACAGGCATGATTAGCATTTAAGAGATGGAGTGCATGTTCTTATAGTCACTGACCACAATAGCCCAAGATCTTGGGTTTAAATATCTACCTGAAAGCAAAAGACCCAGCTGTAGGTCTGCATAAAAGCAGAGTTCCCAAGATCAGTGTGATTAGTGTCAGTCTAATTACAAAGTGTTCTCCTACCCACCGAGGGAGACAGCAAGGAGACTGACTACAGAAAATAGAATCCCCTGAGAAAGAAAAACCTTGACCTACACTGCTTATTGGTTCGAGGATTGAATTTACTTTCCCCAATTGGGTTAAGAAACCCTAAGCTGATACAGTAACATAAAATTTATTCATGAACTATAGACATGCCTGAAGATCTAGCAGACTGAAATTGAGTGAACCTCTCACATCTAGCTGAGGTACAGTGCCCACTAAACAGAAAAAAAAAAAAAACACTAAAAATGAGGTCAAACACACATGGACGCACATACACACAGACAGTAACAATTCACAATGAATAAAAATCATTAGTAAATGCCAACCAAAAGATTAATGTCACAAGCAATTAAAATAATAAAATAGCAAAGTTAAAGACAATACAGAATAGTAAGATATTCTTTTTTTTATTTTATTAGTTTTTTAAAGATTTTATTTATTTATTTGAGACAGAGAGAATGAGAGAGAGCACATGAGAGGGAGGAGGGTCAGAGGGAGAAGCAGGCTCCCTGCCGAGCAGGGAGCCCCATGTGGGACTCGATCCCGGGACTCCAGGATCAGGACCTGAGCCGAAAGCAGTCTCTTAACCAACTGAGCCACCCAGGCGCCCAAAGAATAGTAAGATATTCTAAGAAAACTTGTAGAAATGAAATAAGGGGCATTGCAAGGAAATCACAATGAATGTGTTGAAGTGCACACAGCTGAGAGAATATGCAAATTGAAACATTTGCTGAAATAACAAAGAATGCATTTCAGAAAAAGGAAAAATATGTAAAACAATAAATATTGGTTAAGAGATATGGAGAATGGAATGAGAAGTTTCGGTAGAGATTTAAAAAGAAATTCTGGATGCAAAGTGTATGGTAGAAATGGTGGAGAAGCAAGAGCCCAAGGGAAAATGGCTAAACATTTTCCAGATGAAGAAATACGAACTCCAGATTTAAAAATATTAGAAGTCTTTAGCAGAGTAAAATGTTAGACACTTCAGAGTAAAGGTATAAAACATCAAAATAAAAAAAAGATATTGAAAACAAACAGAAAATATAGAATATATGTGAAAGAACACATAAGAAAAAAGTTCACAATATCAACAATAAAGGCTAATGCTGAGATAATAGTATAAATAAATTCACAGGGTAGACACCTGCCAACATATGATTCTGTAAGCAGCAAAACTATTATTCAAGAGGGCAAAATGAAATATTTTTCATGTTAAACATTGAAAATTGACACTCAAACCTTGACTGAAAGAACTACAGAATGATGTCCCTCAGGATTAAAATCACCTGGAATGAATAAGTGGGAAAAAGCTAGAGAGCATAAAGAAGTTTATGGAAAATATAACAAAATCTAAGTAAGTTTTGGCTGTATTGAGCAACCAGAACAATAATAAATTTAGAGGAGAGCACAATGTATAATTAAAAGATGAGAAAAAAACATAAGACATGAATGAGGACTCAGACTTAAAACATTTTAAAGATTTTTTTGTTGTTAAGGAAAAGGAGAGAAATATTGATTATGCTGAGACTACATTTTTTTAACTAATCTCTACATCCGTCATGGGGCCTGAACTCATGACCCCAAGGTCAAGAGTTAGATGCTCTACCGACTGAAGCAACAGGGGATGGAATTATTTATTTATTTATTTATTTTTCATTCAAGACATGTTAAATATTTCAGAGTAACTCCTAAGAGAATAAACATAGGATAGAATATTTTCAAATCCGTAGAGGTAAGAAAAGATAAATAGAAGAGTTAATCAATAAAATATACAATGAAAAAAAATGCACTCATTGAAAATGGATAATAGGTTAGAAAATAACACCAAAAGGATTATGTATATGCATCCAAGTATATTAGCAATCACACAAACATACACAGCCACAAATTGTAACTGAATGGAATTTTACTCACCACTCAAAAGGTAAAGATTTTTTTAAAAGATTTATTGATTGATTTTGAGAGAGAGAGAGCTAGTAGGGGAAGGGTCAGAGGAAGAGGAAGAGGGAAAGAGTCCCAAGCAGACTCTGCACTGAGCACAGAGCCAGACTCAGGGCTTGATCCCAGCACCCTGAGATCATGACCTGAGCTGAAACCAAGAGTTGGGTGCTTAACCAACTGAGCCACCCAGGCACCCTAGCAAAGATTTTTAAAAAGCAAAACAGGTATATGCACTTTAAAAGAGATATGCCTAAAGCAGAATAAAATGGAAAGTTAGAAAGCAAAGAAATAGGAAAAGAAACATTATGTCACAAAAAATTAATCAAGGAAAAGCAATGTAGTTATTTATAGCACATGAAACAGAATTTAAGGCAAAAATAATTTTTCAGGATAAAAATGTAGTTAGATAACAATAAAAGAAAAAATACATTGGTGTGTACTATTTATCAAGTAACACACCATAAATTGTATATTCAAAAAATATATAAAGTTGAGGCACCTGGGTGGGTCAGTTGGCTAAGCATCTGACTCTTGATTTCAGCTCAGGTCATGATTTCAGGGGCTTGGGATGGAGCCCCACATTGGGCTCCCGCTGGGTGTGGAGCCTGCTTAAGACTCTCTCTCTCTCTTCCTCTGCCCCTCCTCCCCTCTCCCTCTCAATAAAAAGAACCATATATATTTTTAAAAGATATATATATTTGAAATATATATATATATACACACACACACAAAAAACAAAATTTGACAGAATTACAATGAGAAATGGACAAAACCACCTGCACTGAAGCTGATTCTGTATGTCTCTTAGTATAATTTAAGCAGACCAGAGGAAAAGTCAAAATGTAGAAAATAAGAACATCAGTCTTCCTCTAATGGACACAATATAGCATTGTACCCAGTACCTTGAGAATGTGCAGGTATACTTCAGAGATCCTGCTTTTGCTTCACCTGGCACTTTTATGTTATGGAGACAGCTTCTTTCCTTAACCCTCATGACCCAACCTCTGCTAGCTTCCAACTTTTCTTCTGCAGCTTCCACACCTCTGTCAGCCTTCACAGAATAGAAGAGAGTTAGGGTCTTGCTCTGGATTAGGCTTTGGCTTGAGGGAAGGCTGTGGCTGGTTTGATATTCTCTCCAGACCACTAAAACTTTCTCCATATCAGCAATAAGGCTGTTTTGCTTTCTTATTATTCATGTGTTCACTGGAGTAGCACTTTTCATTTCCTTCAAGAACTTTTCCTTTGCATTCACAACTTGGCTAACTATTTGGCACAAGATGCCTAGCTCTCAGTCTGCCTTGGCTTTTGATATGCCTTCCTCCCTAAGCTTAATCATTTCTAGCTTTGGCTTAAAGTGAGAGACATATGACTCTTCTCTCACTTGAACACTTAGAGGCTATCGTGGGGTTATTAGCTGGCCTAATTTCAATATTGTTGTGTTTCAGGGAATAGAAAGGCCTGAGAAGAGGGAGAGAGATGGGGAAACAGACAGTCGGTGGAGCAGAACACACAGAATGGTCATTGATTAAGCTTGCTGGGTTATAGGGGCATAGTTTGGGGGTGGGGGGTCCCAAAAAGTTACAATAGTAACATCAAAGATCACTGATTACAGATCACCATAATGAATATAGTAATAATGAAAAAGTTAGAAATATTGTGAGACTTGCCAAAATGTGACACAGAGACACGAACTGAGAAAATACTGTTGGGAAAATGGTGCTGATACACTTGCTTGATGCAGGATCGCCATGAACCTTCAATTTGGAAAAAATGCAATATCTGTGAAATGCAAGAAAGCAAAGTGCAATAAAACAAGGTCAAGGTGTGCCTGTTTAGCCACATTGTCTATTAGTATCATTGTCAGAGGGCTGAAACCACCATGACTCCTATTAGTGTGCATATATATATATATATATATATATATAAATATATATAAAATATATAATTAGTACTGTGTATAAAGACTTTATTAATGTTTATATATGAATATAATATATCTGAATATATATAGTGTTTATATATATATATATATATATATATATATAGTCATTCCAACTTCGCAACTTCAGAATACACTATAAGACTAAAATGGCTTTCTGTACAATATATTTCTCTCCTAAGAATCAACTAATTAAAATTCTTCCAACCTACACTTCTGGCATAACTCATCCAATTTGTAATGAAAACTAAATTACATGAAAAATAGAACTAAGATGCATAGAGGGGAAAGAGCCATTTACTAAATATGACTGATTAATTTTTCCCCTGATTCATATGTGTCGAAGTACATATTTTATCTCTTCAGTATCAAAAACTACAGTCTCTTCCAGAGCTATTTAGTATATCAAATCCACACATTTCTCCCTATCCTGTCAAGTGAGCTGTATTATGAATTATCACATAAGACTGTCTAGGATATTCCTAAAAGAAGTAAATTTTATTTTTTTATTATTACTATTACTGCTCTTCCAAGATCTCTGTATGCTTTTATTTATCATTCTCTGCTTATTGTTAGCAGTATGGTCATTCCATATTTTGAATGGATTCTGCCACTTGAAACCACAGGAATCAGAAAAAGAATAACAGGAAGTATAAAAGTAAAAAGTGTTCCACCTAGTTAATTGGCTTCCTTATGCATAATTAGTGTGCATGTTCATAAGATACATAGATGAATTTACCTCTGCTTATCTTCCAATAGAAAGTGGGAATGAGGAAAGAATACAATAAAAAAAGAAAAGAAAATTATTCCAATTTTATTCATGAGTCCCAGTCACAATGTTTCTGAACTGTCAAACAAACTTGAAAGACATAAATACCATATGAACAAAACACACTCCTATAATTTAACACCTGTCTCCAATGAATAGGGTATTTTCATGCTTATGTGTTAATGCAATGTGTCACTTTTGGTGCTCCCGCCATGGAATATCTGTAAAGGAGCCATGTACATTTTGAACTTGGCTGTAGTGTGCGTGCTCTGAGGATTCATATGCATTTTTTTCCAATTAGACTCATTTCACCTTGCATGGTTTCTGAATTATGAATATCACTGCATTGTTGTTTAAATGTGAATATGATACTAAGGGAAGGAAATAGGTTAACACAGACATAATAAAGAAGACTTAGCTTTTGGCATATCTTTTTTGGGGAAATAGCAATAAGATAACTAGCCTAACTTTTTTGGCACAATATGTTTAGAAGTTGCTGATAAGCTTAGGGAAAGATGAGGATGACAGTATACTGTACTGCAGATTAGAGGTCCAGAGGGTGACAGAATGCGAAGGATTTGAGAGTATAACCTGAAATATTGTAGAGAGTTGTAAAATACTGTTTTGCCTTCCTCTTCCATCCTTCCTTTGGGTTTTTGCAGCCCAAGATATAAAGGGATGTGTTTGGAGGTAAGTGTCAGATTTCAGAGACAGACTAGGTGAGGGTAGAGTAAAGTTACAGGTGAAATCATTTTGAACCTTTATACACTCCATAATCTTGAGAAAGTTATAAGAAGTTGTTAAGCCTTAGTTTCATCGATAAAATGAGGATAATAATGAAAACAGCACTCTGATACTATGAAATCATGTTTGTATAGTGTTTGGTAAAATGAGTTTCAGTCTAAATGTCAGTTATATTTCTGTGGTGTTTACAGAGCCCCTCACACTGAGCTCACTACATCACGTATCCTTAAGCCACACTGTGTGGAAAGTACTGCTGTCATCCCCATTTCACAGTAAAGGAAACAGGCATAAAGAAGTGGAAAGGTTTGGGCAAGGTCACACTAGTAATGAAGCAGGCAGGATCTGGCCCAAGAAGTCTGATTTTGCATTCTTCCCCATTTTGTTATATTCCTCTGAAGTGAATGCATCCTTGGGATGATCATTGACCACCTCCTGTCACGTCTTCCTCAGTGTTTTCTTGCGGCCCTCGAGGGATGACCCCTAGATGTGCTTGTACGTCACATCCTTATTGCTTATTTTGCAGTGGCTTTTCCTGAAAGTGAAGGATAAAATTTGCTTCTGTCCTGATTTTTCTCTAAGGTTAATGTTAACTGGTAAGGATTTAGGAATCATGTCTAGAAAATGCAGGTAGAAGTATTGTGAGCAGGCGTGACACAGACAACAGAGCAGTCATGCCATCCCAGCAGGTCAATGAGCTGAATCTTTGAAAGACAAGCCCCCTGGAAAACAGTATGGAGGTTCCTCAGAAAGTTGAAAATAGAGCTGCCCTTCAACCCAGCAATTGCACTACTGGGTATTTACCCCAAATATACAAACATAGGGATCCGAAGGGGTACGTGCACCCCGATGTTTATAGCAGCAATGTCCACAATAGCCAAACTATGGAAAGAGCCAAGTTGTCCATCGACAGATGAATGGATAACGAAGATGTGGTGTATATATACAATGGAATATTATGCAGCCATCAAAAGGAATGAAAACTTGCCATTTGCAATGATGTGGATGGAACTGGAGGGTATTATGCTGAGCGAAATAAGTCAATCAGAGAAAGACATGTATCATATGATCTCAAAGATATGAGGAATTCTTAATCTCAGGAAACAAACTGAGGGTTGCTAGAGTGGTGGGGGGTGGGAGGGATGGGGTGGCTGGGTGATTGACATTGGGGAGGGTATGTGCTATGGTGAGCGCTGTGAATTGTGTAAGACTGTTGAATCACAGACCTGTACCTCTGAAACAAATAATATACTATATGTTAAAAAAAAAAAAAAAGAAGATAGCAGGAAGGGAAAAATGAAGGGGGGGAAATCGGAGGAGGAGAGGAACCATGGAGGACTATGGACTCTGAGAAACAAACTGAGGGTTCTAGAGGGGAGGGGGTGGGGGGATGGGTTAGCCTGGTGATGGGTATTAAAGAGGGCACGTACTGAATGGAGCACTGGTGTTATACGCAAACAATGAATCATGGATCACTACATCAAAAACTAATGATGTAATGTATGGTGACTAACATAACATAAAGAAAGAAAGAAAGAAAGAAAGAAAGAAAGAAAGAAAGAAAGAAA
>NC_058403.1:49037728-49038943 GCF_002201575.2 Neomonachus schauinslandi | reverse complement strand
AAAGAAAGAAAGAAAGAAAGAAAGAAAGAAAGAAAGAAAGAAAGAAAGAAAGAAGACAAGCCCCCAGGTTAGCCCTCCAGCTCCTACTGTACAATCCTCCTGCTGGCCTTGTGGGGTGGGAGATGCTGTCTCACACCAGCCATGAAAGGAGAAGTAGGTTCCAATTCCCACTGCTTGCCTTGTTCTCGTCTCCCTTTTCCTCAAGTAAAAGTTGTGCTCCTGCTTCTCTCTCCTGAGCTGCCATAACTGTATGACTTCTGGATAGATGTGACTAGAGGGACAGAAAGGACTGATGCTGGAGTGGGCAGGGGACACTCCCTAACTTTTAATAAGTAGTTGCACTTTAGACTGCAATTCCTCTAATTTTGGTTTTGTTGGCCCTTTCTATCTACTCACTACATAAAGTTCTTAGGCAGCTCCCATTTCTCTTATTCTCACATTCTTGCTCCATTCTGGAACAAATTCTCCTAAAATTAATAACACTCTTCTTCACCATAGGAGTATACCTTTTATTTTACCCTGGGTCTGCCTCATACTTTTTTGATGTCCTTCTCACTTTACTCAATAACAAATGTGCCTCTTGTCTGTGGACCAAATATCATACCTCCAATCTTCCAAGTTCTTTGTTATGTTTCAGCACTGATCTCTTTGATTATATAAATTCACAAATAATCTCTTCCATCGCAGAACTCTTTTTATGATTATAGTCATGCCATAATTCAAAATTTAATTGTCCCCTAATGACTTGCTCTATATGTAAGCATTAATCTCTTCTAATCCTTCATATGCCTTGCATAATAATAGATACATCATGGGTTTTCAATAAATGTTTATTGTTGAAATGCTGGCTATAACTTAGAAAGTAAACTTGCTTCTCATTAAATAAAGGCAGGAGATAGAAAACAGGATCTAGTGAAATGAGGACTAGGGAAAGGAAAGGAACAGTGGAACAGTTACACCAAATGTGTCAATGACAGATGTTTTAAGATGGCAAAAGAAGGGACAAAAATTCAAAAGTAAGATCTCTGTTAACCTGATACCAATAATCTTTTCAAATACCTATAAAATGTTGCACTATTGTCTTCTCTGCAAAAGTTTTGAGTGACTCTTGGACATATTCCTTTTTCATTCCAAGAGATGTTGGTGTTTAAACCTCAACATTGACTTGGTGTTAATTTTACAAAAAATATAGTATATATTTTTGATGTCCAACAT